>NC_023752.2:37515054-37815054 GCF_000499845.2 Phaseolus vulgaris | reverse complement strand
CCGGTTAAGCCATCTAACAGATGTAAAATATGACTCATTAAAAACCTTTTTGATTTTTTTTTTCATGAAGAGTGGGTGACCATAAACGTCACAGAAGTGACCACTTACAGGCACATGGGTAACCAGTTTTTTGTGTGCCAGTACATGTGGAGGAACCTGTGGTTGGGTAACCAGTTCTGGTAGGGTGGGTGTCCAGTTCTGCCATGGGTAACCACGTGGTTAGCCCAAAGGGTTGTAATGACGAAATTGAAAGTGATTGAGGAGTAAGGGTGAGTTTTTAATGTTGTGGGGGTGATGTAGAAGTAATTCCTAGCTCATTTGAGACAATTGATGTTGTGAAGATTCGGTGGCCATAAACATAACACAGGTGACCACTTACACACACAAGTAACCACTTTGGTTGTGACAGTAGGTATGTAGTAGGAAGTTGTGCCATAAATTACACCGGTTGACTGGAGTAACCGGTGTAATATAGGGCTAGTTCTAATCGATGAGTGAAGCCAATGACGCTGAATACTTGAACAACAAACAAAGAAGCAACGAGGACAAGAAAGACATTTATGGTTTGTGCTCCACTTCTACTGCTTGGTTTGTGCTTCCTGATGCTTCTTTCTCCCTCCCTCCGACGAGGTCGTTGCTTCTTTCTCCCTTTCATTCGACCTTCCCTTTCATTCAAAACTTTCCCGCTTTCGCACTCACACTCAAACACTAAACCCTTACACTCTTACAAAACTGCCCTTAGTGTCACATCAGTCCTATCAGAATTATAAAAAACCTCAGTGTCACATCCTCACCCAATGCCACGTTTGCGGCATAAAGTCTGTGTTAGTGAACAAAGGGTGTTAACAAAACATTTTTGTTATCTAAAATTTAAATTATAGACGAAAATCAATTCTGGCTACAAAGAAAAATAATATATATTTAACAAGTATTTTCATTTCAATATTTTGATCCTATATTTAAAGTAATATCTTCGGAATTTAATTCCTAGACCACATTTAAATCCTTAAACTCATTTCTTAAGTCGATATCATTAATAAACTTATACTTTTTTTTGCGTGATATTGTTTTAGAATGAATGTGAATGCGTTTTTGGGTGAGTGAACGGTGTGAATAGGTATATTGATTTTACATCATTTCCGCAATTGAAGACGAAACAAGTATGATACATTGCAAGTTGAATTTATTTTATTTTATTATGCTTTTGTGGAAATTGAAAGTTGAAAAGTCGTTGATTCCTATTTAATTTGCAACGTACTTTACTTATGGTTGACTAAATTGTGATTATACAATGTCATGCTGCCATTTGCAGCTACCATTTCGTTCCCACTCTCAAGTCTACCAACACTATCAACAATGACATATGTGAAACTTAATTTTATATCAAACAAAATTACCAAAATCTGCTATTTGTTTAGAATGTTTAAAGTTAATCTTTTGAATTTTAAAGCTGGCATGGACCATTCCTTAAATAATAACATATTACAATATTTAATATGTATTGATCTAATAATAACATATTACATAATTATATTTAACCATTTATACTATAAATATATATCATATTATAATTGTAAAACATTAATTTTAGTATATAATAGTTAGGAGATATAATCAATATTTGGATAAATGTCTATTAAAAGTCTATAAATACACTAAGTGTGTTGGAGGGTCAAGTAAGAAGATATTTAATTTGCATGAAAATTTCAATATATGGTCTTCTGAGGTCACTAGAGTTTCTTATAATAACTTCTATACACCAATTAGGTATCTTTTAGCTGGGGCATTCTTCATAACCAAGGCATTTTTTTTTTATAATTAATATGAAAAAATGTGGTTTAAAATATAAACAAAAATATGTTGATAAAATTGAATTAATTTATAAAAATATTTCCATACCATTAGTATTAATGTATCATTAATATTAATTATATTTTACGCTTTTTAATTCAACTTGCTATAAAAAATAATAAATATTAAACTATTTTAGTATAACTATTGTATTATTTTGAAACTAAATTTTTAATAAATGCATTTTATTGAAATATATTTTAATATATTTATCATTGTAAAAATACACATTAAGGAAAAATATTATGTAACTTATTATTTCGTAATTAAGTTATCACATGTTAAACTAAATAAATATAACATTTCATAATAACATAATTTATTTTTTATTAAATATACATATATGGGTATAAATATTGATATACAGTATGAAAATAATAAAAACTAATAATATATTAAAAATAAATTTATCGTCTTCTTGTAAGAATATTTTTACAAAAAAAAAAAATTAAATAATTTTTTAAATTACACTTATATTAAATTCAATTTTGTTACTTTAAAATATGTTTTAAACTATGATAATTAGAAGTAAGAATAATTTTAGCATATCTATGATTCAAATATTTAAATATTTTTGGAAATAATAATTTATTTTTTCTTCATAATAGCAAAACAATGTTACTATATAATACTGACGTATAGAAATTTATAATAATAAAATATTTTAATTTTTAATTTTAAAATATGTTTATAAATTTAGTTTACTCTAATAATATTAAAGTAAAAATGTTTCCTTATGTATTTCCAGGCATGAAATCTTCAATAAGTACTTTTTATAATAAACAAATTTTAAAACATCACTACAAGAAAAAAAATTATTAAATAAAAATTAATTTTAGAGATAAAAATAATTAGTTACTATCTTGATTAAATTAGATATTATTTTATAGACTAAAAAAATTATTGGTATCTAAAATAGTTTTTATTATTAATAAAATGTATAAACTAGTTTCCAAATTACTATTTAATTAACTACTAAGGTTTTAACTACTAAAATGTGTAAACCTGGATTTATTAGACGAAGTGTGTGAATATGCCCGTATTAACTCGGAGGCTTTAAAGAGAAGGGTGAAGTTAAAGCAAAAGACCAAGATGAAACCTCGACAGTTCAAGGTTGTTAACTTGGTGATGCGAAAGGTCCACTTCTATCAGTTGGAAAATAAGTTATCTCCAAAGTGGACTAGCCCATTTCGCGTAGTCGAGGTGCTTGGGAATGGAGCGTATAAGCTGGAAACCCTGGAGGGGGAGCCATCCCACGAACGTGGAACTTGGCAAATCTCAAGTTTTATTTCAGTTAAGATATTTCGTTTTGATGCTTTCCTTTTGAACAATATGATGATGTTTTTTTTCCCTTGGTATAAATGAATTATTTGTCAAGGTAAGATGACCTAACTTAGCATAACAATAACTATCTGAGTATAGGCGCTCTGCAAGTTGATTTGTTATGGATAAGTTGTTAGATTCGATGCAAGGTAAGGTGATCTAACTCGGCGTAACAACGACTACCTGAGTATAGGCGCTCTGCAAATTAACTTTTTTATTGATAAGTTGTTTTGTTTGAGGTAAGGAAAGTTGACCTAACTTGGTGTAAGAACGACTATCGAGTATAGGCGCTCTGCGAATTGGTTTGTTATGAATAGAGTTATTCGCACATGATAAGACGTCCTAACCCGGAGTGAGTAGAGTCATCCGAGTGTAGGAGCCCTGTGGTGGTGGGTTTGTTAGATTTGAAGCACGGTAAGTCGATCTAGCTCGATGTAAATACAGTTACCCGAGCATAGGCGCCCTATGACTATGCATATTTTGGCACATGCTAAAGTGACTTTGCGTAGGATAAATGAGGTCGTTCGAGTATGGATACCTTGTACAGATAAGTTGCTTGATAGACATGGAGACGATGGTCGAGCCTAAGATAAAGGCAACTACCTGAGTAGGGACTCTGCGAGGTGAGGCATCATGGAATCAATGCAGTAATCATACCAAGAATTATGTAATCGAGTTGAGGTCAGAGTTTGCCCTAACAATGAAAGCATTTTTTACTTAAGAGTAAACATTTTTATCAAGGTAAGAAAGTTGTTACTTTCACACTTAAGTTAATAGTGACTTGTTATATGATTTGTGTTAAGATAAAGAGAATGAGTTAAGTAGCGAGGCATGCATTTGTAAAGATCCCAAAATCAATATACATAAGAAAGATCATAAGTGTTGATAAATATGAAAAGTGTTCAAATTGTCAAGATGTTAAGAGAATTTAACATGGGCATAAATATTACAGACCATAGAAAGTTTAAATTACTCATCCTTTAGTTGGCCATCGATCACAGTTTTACCCGGGCGAGTTCTGAGAAATCCAGAGTAGGATGAAGTGTTGATGCTTGTTCAAGAGCTGCCTCGAATCCTACAAGGTAGGATTGGGCAACATCTTGCTTGAAGGATTTTGTGGCCTTGGTAAGGTCCTCATCTTTACAGGTTAGTTCCCCCTTTAGCTTGTCAACTTCGGCCAAGAGTTTGTTCCTTTCTTCAGCCAGGCTTGTTGCCTCTTGGGCTCGGTCTACTGCCTCTTTAGTCTTCTCGGCTCGAAGAGTTCAACCTCTTTATGTATGTGTGAGCTCAGATTGAAGGAGTTCTATCTCTTCGCAAAGCTCCACATTCTCTTAGATTCTCTGGTCCTCCGCTGCCCTCCACTTTCTCGTCTTAGCAACGACCAACCAACCCATGGCAAAGGCTTGCCTAAATTGCTTTATGGCGTCACAAAGTAGATGATCTTCATCGTTGTCCATGAGCTTATCTTTGTTCTCACTGGGAAGGAAGGCCATTTCACCATATGTTGGGATATCAAAGTCTGGATCCCACAAACTCTTCCCCTTAGAGCTCTCAGCTCCGCATTCTTGGATGACGATTACGTCTTGGGGTGGAGCATGGCCATCTGAGTGAGCAACGTCTTGTTGTGGGGCTCGACCATCTGAATGAGAGTGCTTAGTAGGGGGAGAAGCAGTTTTCCTTTTCCTTTGGAAGACAAACCCAAAGGTGGTCTTTTCATCCTGCTCAGTCGGGGCTTGAGTAATTGTAACTGGAGATTTCCTTTTTTGCTTCAAAGATTTCTTAAGCATGTTGGCAACCACCCTCATCTTCTTAGCTAGCTCGACTAGCTCTGACTTGCTAATGTTAGATAACATCCTCTCTGCAAAGAAACAAGCAAATGGTTAATAAAAGTAGCAGAGTTATTTTCGCCAAGGGTAGGGAATGAGGAGTACCAGTGTAAGCTTTCAGAACACTGGGGATGTACTCTTTGGTCAACAAGAAAGAGGTGTCGAAAACCACCTTCAAGCTCGTCAGGAACTTGCAGATTCCTTGATCTTTTGGCGACAAATCTTCCAGGTGTCGAGCACTCTGGAATTTAGGCTCAGGGGTCCAGTAAAGGGGAAATTCGTCCAGTAGGGTCGTATCTCCTGTTGAAGCTCGGACTTTGACAAATTTTCCTTTCAAGTTTTTATATGAAGACTGGAAGAGGGTGAGCAAAGCTCTTCCAGGGTCACTGTTCAAAGATACCCACAACTTACTTCTCGTGTGTTTAGCCTCGAAGAAATATAGAAAAACTTCAATAGATGGTGAGATGTCGAACTGTGAGTACAAAATGATAAAAGCACGAATAAATGGCCAGTTATTAGGGTGTAGCTGGGCAGGGACAACATTGAGCTCGGTTAATAGCTCTTTTTCAAAAATGGATAAAGGGAGACGCAAGAGAACCTTTTTAAAAAATGCAGCATTAAAGAAACAAAATGGACCACCAGTGTTTGATGATTCGTCACAACATATGGGCTCACCCTACCTACACTCTATGGTTTTGACATTACCCTCGTATCTTTTACTCATGCAACACCCGTTTTCTCTTAAATCTCTAAGACGTAAATGAGTGGTGTAATAAGAGACCTCTTTTAGAAGCTCTTTTTTTGGCTCAAGGATACATTAAACCATAATCCATTGCAGATATAGCTAAAACACAAACAAAATACAAGCACAATTCAGGCCAGGCAGAGAAAGCGAATCAAAATAAGATTATAGTTCAGGCAATGCAATTGGTAGGATGAACATGTAATTGGTAATAGAGATTAGTAGAGAAAAATACCTGGTGCGAAGAAGGTGAGTGATAGCTCGACGGTTTGAAGAAGTGCGAAGAGATTTTTTTTAGTAAGAGAAGTTCTGAGAGTGGAAGTTTGTGTAACGAGTAAGGGAGAAGAAATGGGTTTTTAATTATTTGAAAGGAGGAGATGAAGCAGCAACGCTTCTTCGCCGTTGATACACGTGCCACGTGAACGCTCCATATTTAGTGTGGTGGGATGTCTCATCAGGAAACGCTTCGGTAACCACTCCTCACCTACCCTTTGTGAAGGCGCCACATCAGTTGTCAATGCTGGAAAGACTCTTTGCCTAGCCAAGCTCAGCTTGAGCCTGAGGGCTTGTCTATTGGCCAGGAGCTCAGCTCGGTTCAAGTGTTTAGGTCAGTTTGGTTTTTTGGCCAGTATGGGCTTGAAGGGTTGGTCATGAGCTCAGTCCAGATGCTGGTAGATAGCTCGAAAAAGATAATTAAATAGAAGGAATATTCAGATTGGTTATAATATATACGCTAATTAAGTACCAATAAAAGTTGCTGAGCATAAAGTAGTTAGCACCCAAGAATAAAGGGCACGTGAACAAAATATTTTATTGTTGTTAAGCGCCTGAAGATAAAGGTGCACAGAAGCAATATGTTTGTCTGTTATTATTATATGTTTTCTGTTAAGATTTATATTCTCCTTATTGAAATCTTGTTCTGTTGAGATTGGAGAAAACTGTTAAAGAGATATCTATAAAAGGGGCTTGAGACCCCTAGTAAAGTATGTTGTTTCTGAATACTTGAGACTGAAACTGAATATTTATTTTGTATGCTCTCACTGACTTGATCGTCGGAGTGTGATCAACAGATAAAGCCACATTTGTCCCGGTGGAGCGACATCTTGGAGCACCAATTGGAGACAAGTCAAAAGAGGAGCTTGTCCACCCAATCCGTTCAAGGTCAACCGACGAGAACATGGGGTAAGGAATCCATGAGAAGGACGTGAGAATGGATATTCCCATATTGATAATTAAGAACTCTAAAAAAAATGCATAGCCTAATTTTCTATCTTTCTCTATGGAATGATCGATGCAACTTTGTAACTACATTTCACTTCACGTTGCATGTATAAACATGATTATGAAATATAGAGATGAAGTTTTGTAAAATAATTAGTCAAAGAGATATATCCTTGTTTAATGGAATAAGCGTCTAATTGCAGATAATTTTATTTTTTTTCAAAAATCACCTTGTGAATAGAGTTTTAAGATCAAACAAAAAATCCTTTGCCTTATCCATCCATAGGAGACTCTGTCAGATTGAGATAAAAAGCACAAATAAATGAAATCACCATGTTAATACATCTCTTCCAAGCATTATACATCATATCAGTTGACAATGGTTGTGGTGCCCTGCCATTGATGAACTTCAATTTGTTTTGGCTCTTAATGCACTCATCATATATTTATTCCATAAGTGATAGTGTAGTAGTAGTGTTTTCATTTGGATGCAGATACAAAAAAACTATGAATATTGAGAGAAGGATCAACTTCACCTTCATCTTTGTTGAAGCCAAAAGAAACCAGAGAAGTGAATGCACGTCAAAACTCTTAAAAAAACTCTAATACCGTCACAATAGATAACAGATGCAAAGAAGGAAAAAGGAGACATACCAAGATATATTGTTGCATAATCAGGAGACTTATGCTGTAATTAAGTGCAGATTCCATTTTATATTTATTAGGAGAGATTTGTTAGTGATTTGATTTTATTTGATTTGTACAGCTTTAAACAACCATTATAATTGTCTTTTATTACCTATTATTTCCTTCCTTAAGTAGATTGTAAAACAGTCTATAAATAGAGACTGTAATCACATTTGTAAGACACATCAGAAATACATTCCTTCTATTTCTTTCTATTCCTTTCAACTTGGTATCAGAGCTCCTGATCTGGGAGACTCTGTTTCTACAATTTTTTGGCAGCCTTCATTGCTGCAAATACTTTTCTAGGCAGCCTTCATTGCTGCAAATACTACCGCTGCCGACCTCCACTGCCGACCTCTGTAGCCGACCTCTACCTCCGCTGCCGACCTCCGTAGCCGACCTCCGCTGCCAACAGACGTAGCCGACCTCCGCTGCCGACCTCCGTAGCCGACCTCCGCTGCCGAAAGACGTAGCCAACCTCCGTAGCCGACCTCCGTTGCCGACCGACGTTGACAGACGTGCCGACCTCCGACGCCGATCGACGTGCCGACCTCCGCCGCGACCGACGTGCCGACCTCCGACGCCGACCTCCGCCGTTGACCGCTGCTGCTGGAATTTTTTTTTTCCAGCATTTTTTTTCAAACAAAAATCACCTCCAGTTTTGTCGTATTTCGGTCAACTCTTACCAATGGCAACTAACAACACAACCTCTCTTAGCTCCAATGATTTGCCGATGTTGCAAAGCAGTTATCGTCTCGATGGAAACAACTACCTGCAATGGGCCCAGTTGGTTCGTGCTACTCTCAAAGGAAAGAATGTACAAAATTACTGGTCGTGGTAATATCCACCTTCAACCTTCCTTTCCTTTAAAAAATGTGCTTCATGTTCCCAACCTATCTAATAACCTCTTGTCAATTCATAAGATTACCCAAGATTTAAATTGTGCAGTGACATTTTTCCTTCCCATTGTGTTTTTCAGGATCTTGCCACGGGGAAGACAATTGGACTTGCTAAAGAGCAGGGCGGGTTATATTACTTACAACAAGAAGAAACTAAAAAATGTGTTAAACTACAGGCACACACTTCTAGTCTTCAGCAAGGCACTGAATCTTGGTCATCTTCTCAAATATGGCTTCAACACAGACGTCTTGGACATCCTCCTTTTAGTACCCTAAAATCCTTATTTCCTGTTTTATTTACAAAATTATCGGTTGAGTCTTTTCATTGTGATGTTTGTCAGTTTGCTAAACACCATAGAACAACTTTTCCTTCGAATAATAATAGAAGTTCAAAACCTTTTGATCTTATTCATTCTGATGTATGGGGACCTTCATCTATTCCTAATATCTCGGGTGCAAAATGGTTTGTTTCATTTATTGATGATTGTACTCGCGTTACCTGGATATTCCTTATGAAAGATAAGTCTGAAGTTTTTCACTTGTTTGTAAATTTTTACAAAATGGTTCAAACACAATTTGAAAGTCCAATTAAGAGATTACGTTCTGATAATGAACGAGAATATGTCAACCAGAACCTTTCAAAGTTTCTTCAGGAAAATGGAGTTGTTCATGAATTAACCTGTGTGGACACTCCTCAACAAAATGGGGTTGCTGAAAGAAAAAATCGTCATCTCCTAGAGGTAACTAGAGCTTTACTTTTCCAAATGTCTGTTCCAAAATCTTACTCGGGGGAAGCCGTCCTGACTACCACTTATTTGATTAATAGATTACCTTCTCGGGTTCTAGAGGGTGTTACTCCTATTCAGCTTATGACCATATTCTATCCTTTTATTCCCATGTTAACTAGTCTTCAGAGTCGTGTCTTTGGTTGTCCAGCTTTTGTACATGTTCATAGCCCGTATCGAGGTAAGTTAGATCCTCGTGCCATCAAATGTGTCTTCATTGGTTATGCCCCCAACAAAAAGGGGTACAAATGTTATCATCCTCAAAGTCGTAAAGTTTATATTTCCAAAGATGTCAGCTTCCATGAAACAGAGTCTTTCTTTCCTAATTCTCAGCTTCAGGGGGAGAGTATTCAAGAAGCTGAGGACCTTGAGTTGCCACCTTTTCCTTTGTTGCAGAATTTCGTTCTTAAGGAGAATGACAAAGACCCTATGCCAACATCATTACCAGAGAAGAATAATGAGGACAGATACTTTGGGAAACAATACCAGCGAAGGCAACAAGAACCCGTCCTGATCGAACAACAACTTCAATTGTCCGAACCGGAGGTAAGAACTCATACCTATGAGACCCTTGAGGACACTTTAAATAAAACTAACCTAGATGATTTACCTATTGCCTTGAGAAAAGAAAAAATATCTTGTGCCAAATATCCTATATCTCAATTTGTGTCTACAGAAAAACTTTCTAAGCAGCACCAGAGTTTTCTTTCAGCTATTGATTCTATTAGAATCCCTAAATCAGTACAAGAAGCCTTAGAGGATGAGAACTGGGTTCGAGCCATGAATGAAGAAATGAAGGCATTAGAAAAGAATGAGACTTGGGAGATTGTAGAGAGACCAAAGGATAAGAAGGCAGTGGGTTGTCGGTGGATATACACAGTGAAGTATCAGTCTAATGGCACGTTGGATCGATATAAAGCAAGGTTAGTTGCAAAAGGGTACACTCAAACCTATGGGATCGATTATGAGGAAACTTTTGCTCCAGTAGAAAAAATGAATACAGTCAGAATTATTCTCTCCTTGGCAGCGCACTTTGATTGGGAGATGCATCAGTTTGATGTTAAGAATGCCTTCTTGCATGGATGCTTGGAGGAAGAAGTATACATGGAGATTCCACCGGGTTATGGTAATGTTAATGAAGAAAATAAGGTGTGCAGACTTAAGAAGGCCTTGTATGGTCTTAAACAATCACCTCGTGCTTGGTTTGGAAGGTTTACTCAAGCTATGGTATCTTTGGGGTACCGACAAAGCCAAGGTGACCATACTCTGTTTATAAAACATTCTCAGAATGGTAAACTCACTCTACTTTTGGTCTATGTAGATGATATGATTATTACAGGTGATGATGAGATTGAAAAACAAAATTTGAAGGAGAGACTAGCTGCTCAATTTGAGATGAAGGATCTTGGGAAGCTGAAGTACTTTCTTGGGATAGAAGTTGCTTACTCAAGACAGGGCATCTTTATTTCTCAAAGGAAATACATCCTTGATCTTCTCAAAGAGACTGGTAAGTTGGGTTGTAAGCCCACTGGAGTGCCAATAGAGCAAAATCATAGGATTGGGAATGATGAGGAAAACCCAAAACTGGAGAAGACACAATATCAAAGACTTGTGGGGAAACTCATTTATTTATCACACACTAGGCCAGACATAACCTATGCAGTTAGTGTGGTTAGCCAATTTATGCATGATCCAAGGGAAAGACACTCACAGGCAGTAGATAGAATTCTTCAGTACTTAAAAGCCTCCCCAGGAAAAGGATTGTTATTCAAAAAAGGGGAAAACTTATCCATGAAAGTATATACTGATGCTGACTATGCAGGATCGATTGTTGATAGGAGATCCACCACAGGCTACTGCATGTTCTTGGGTGGAAATCTGGTGACATGGAGGAGCAAGAAGCAAAATGTAGTTGCAAGATCAAGTGCATAGGCAGAATTTAGAGCCATGGCTCAAGGGGTGTGTGAACTATTATGGGTGAAGATCATACTTGATGACCTTAAAATAAAATATGAAGCTCCTATGGGCTTGGCGTGTGATAATAAGTCTGCTATCAGTATTGCACACAATCCGGTTCAACATGATCGAACAAAGCATGTAGAGATAAACCGACACTTTATTAAGGAGAAGTTGGATGATGGTCTTATAGCCACGGAGTACATCCCATCAAGACTACAATTGGCAGATATGTTTACTAAAGGACTTCCCACAAAACAATTCGAAGATCTTACTTGCAAGTTGGGAATGATAGATATACATTCACCAACTTGAGGGGGAGTGTTGCATAATCAGGAGAATTATGCTGTAATTAAGTGCAGATTCCATTTTATATTTATTAGGAGAGATTTGTTAGTGATTTGATTTTATTTGATTTGTACAGCTTTAAACAACCATTATAATTGTCTTTTATTACCTATTATTTCCTTCCTTAAGTAGATTGTAAAACAGTCTATAAATAGAGACTGTAATCACATTTGTAAGACACATCAGAAATACATTCCTTCTATTTCTTTCTATTCCTTTCAACTTATATATATATATATATATATATATATATAAGAATAAAGTGAAAAGTAACATAGAAAATAACATAAATGAGAGAGAAAATGAGAATATTCTGATTTGAAGTCATTTAAATTTTGAATCATAACAACATTGTAACATCCTTATTTTTACCCATATTTGATAATATATTATACATGAAATATCTAATTAACATGTAAATATATACTACTATCTCACATTATATCTCAAAATATATCTATCTTTTTAGGAATTTTAATATATACACAAAAGTTTAAAATTTAAAACATCCCAAAATAAAAGAATCTCATCCTCTGACGGTTCACTGAAGAGCTCTATTACCTGCAATATCATATGTTCCCATGTAAATACACGATCATCACAGATAAAGAACAACAAAATACAAAAAACAATAGGGTAAGCTAGCTATATAAAAATTTCTATATAAATTAAATTTCAACATAATTCATCAAGTCTCATACAATTTCTCAAACCATCAAGTGTTTATCATAAATCATCATTCGCATTACTCATGTCAGATTTCTACTGACTCACATACTCAGACACTTGACTCTACTTCTGGAAGACTCATGAATTGAAATTGGCATCCTGAGACCTGCATCTGTCATACTACTAGCTGTGGAACAGCCATGCACATAATCATCTTAATATTTCATCATCTCATTATCTCATATGACAAAGTAAATTCATATGACAACTGCAGACAAAGTCATATGAACCTCTTTCGACTCTCATCAATCGAATAACGTCATCTATGTGATTCTATTATATCAATAGTGTCAAGATCATCTCATTAGTGGGAGACTATACACTCTAATAACAATCTCAACACGATATTTCCTTTCCTGAAAATACTATATTTTGATAAAATTTTCACATCATTCCATACTTTATATAACCCATAAATACATTATTCAATCACATCATATTTTAAACATTCTAAGCACTCCAAATATATCTAAAAATTCACTTAATCAACAATAATCAATAATAAACTATGCTAAAATAATAATAGTAATTTTTTTTTTAAATGGTTTGAACGAAAAATTTTGGTGTGAGCGAAAATGGACCAGCTTGCACCCAGGATTTTTTTGCTTGATCGAAAATTTTCCTTTGAACGAAAATGGACTAGCGAACACTCCAAAATTTCCTCATTTTTTCTTGAACGAAATTCCATTTGGTTTGAGCGAAAATGGATTAGAAAGTACCTGAGAAATTACCCCATCGTTTGAGCAAAAATAGACTCAAGGACACCTAATATTTTCATTCAAATTGTTATTTTTTTAAATATACTAAACCAAAGTAACAAATTACCTGTTAGAGTTGGATAATTACTCTAAATCAAAATCAAACAACCTATACTCAACAACATTATCCTTTAAGTGATTCATCAAACTTTTTAAATACATTCATTTTCTTATTCAAATAAAAAAACAATATAATTTTATAACATCTACCATATATAAAATTTTACATTCTAATCTCAATCAACTTCTAATACGCTTAAAATATTAATGTTTCATTTAAAATATATCACTTCTACTCTAAGATTATTTTCTACATTCTTACAAGCATTATTAAAATATTTATTAATTTAATAATAGTAAAATTGTTATTCTTTATCAAATACAAAAATTATTTAAATTTGTTAATGAAATAATTAAAATTTAGTTACTGATACTAGTGAAATAACTTTTTAGGAACTTATTAAACCAATAATTTATAACTGATTAGAGACTATCGGGTACTCGAAACAAAAATGGGTCATATATTAGAACCTAAAATATTTTTAGATTTTTTTTGTCTCTCAACTCATTTTATATCATAAAAACCACATTTTTTATTATATTATTCTATAGTGATATTTTATGTCAATACATGTAAAGACTTAATACATATTATTCTTCAACAATTTAGATAGTGTAACACATACTTCAATTTACCATTTACACAAATGGTAGAATTGACACCATCATAATTTTAAAATTTCTTAGGTAATCAATTTTGAAGAAAAAAATTATTAGCTACTTAAAACAAAAGCATTTTTTAAGTCTGAAAAATATAAATTATTTTCAAATGTACTAATATCTTGCTTTCATTTATATTCTTAAATTATCGTAACTTTTATAATTGAAACTCCCATTCATTCTCCATTCTCGTTCAGTGGCGTAATAACATTACGAGAAACACTCATTAACTAAAAAATTATTCTTGAATTTCAACTAATATGATAAAATATAACCACATATTAAACTTTTTAACTGCAAATATTTCTTGAACAAAATTTATATTTACAATACTATTGATAAAATTAATTAATTTAAAATTAGCTAATTTAATTATTTTTATCGCTATTAATAAATCGGCTGTTTATTTTTTAAAATAAAAGCTCAGAAATAATAGCATAACATCTTAATCTTGTCATTAAACATCAATCCTTAATATTGTAATTCAGCATCATTCCGTAAATTAGTAAGATGAAAATTTATTCTATTATTAAAGAGTAGTGTTCTACGTTTAGATATAATGATATTATATAATTCGTTACAAACTTTATAAAATGATTTTATAAAGTTGAATTATATTTAAAATTCACTTTTTAGAATCACTTATAATCTGTCATAACAATTTATTCTAATGAAAATTGATTAATGTTATTGTCGATTGACCTAGTCCCCGGTTAATTCTGAGAACAGGTTGTGACTCAGTCTGCCTCTGTTGGAATTTGTTCTTCCCTTAGATGTTGGAACGCAACTCCGTTTGAAACAAAGGGAGTCATACCTGTTGTGTTGATTGTACTCTGACGATCAAGTCAGTTCAGGGTTTATAGAAACAATGAGTAAGTAAGCAAATAGTTTCACTCTCAGAAACGGTGTACTTTTACCAGGGATCTCAAGTCCCTTTTATAGACTGCTTTTAGGTTACTTCTTGTAACAACCCTTCTCTCACGAGAACCTTATCTCGAGTAAAAGTAAGTTTGATGGGAGGAGAGTCTGTTACAATGTGCACAATCTCCGTACCACAACCGTATATAATCTTCCTCCTTGAAGTGCATAATCTTAACAACATGGCCACCAGGGTACCAACTCATGTACCAGCATCATGGGACTCATCTGTTTACTATAGGCGTACTAGCCTTCACGTATCATGCATGCAGCTTATCCCAAAAAACCTTAACGCTCTTGGGCTTAGACATCTTTAGGGAATATTTATTTGCACTAGACCCGAATGTACTATACACACCACATGCACTTCCTCGCTGATCAGACCTTATATATATGAATGAACCTCAACGCACGCATTCCTGGACCCACTTACGTGACCCATTATCACGACCAGACCACCGAACTAACCTGCTTGATACAGGTGCCGATGTTCGATCACTGAGCCTAACGCTTTGGTCCAGTACACTTAAATTTATCCTTTAAAAATATTGATGCTCAAAATATATAAAATATTGTTAACCTTTATTAGAAATATAAGACTTCTTAATTTATATTTATATTAGTAATTTTTTACTCTAGATCCTAAATATATCTTATTATGTCGTATTTATTTTAAATGGTACAATACTAGAGCAACTCTCATTTTTATACAAGTACTTTGTTATTTACATCTAATATTTTCTTACAACCTTACATGTAATTTTCTTTTACCATTAGAGAGTATCACTCCTTTTGTTTCATTTTGATCGCTATGTATGTTAGGAAAAAAATAAGTCCCAAAATTATTCTCATTTTAGCTTCTTAGTGGACCATTATTTTCTTTTGGTTTATACTTTTAATATTCTCTTACATATTAATGAATTGAAATGAATTAATGAGGCAAACGGGGTTACAATTTTCTTTTATGGAAAAAAGAAGTATTCTCTTTCATCTATTTATTGGAATTTTTTTGTTTGTTTATAGAGTTTAGCACCACTCAATTAAATGAGAGAAAAAGAGTAACAATAAACAATAAATTAATTTCATTATTCATAAACACGCATAAATTTAAGCAACATATACTTTGTCATTTATAAGAAGAATTAAACGGGGAAACGCTTTTAGTTTCTAAATTAAAATAATATTTCCAAGATTTTTCCCCCCATCGTTTCAACTTTTGAGACGAAGGATTGAATAATACCAAAAAAAAAATCTTAATATTATTAGTAGTTAAAAAAAATATATTTACACAAAGTTTTTGAATATTTTCCTAAAAGTAATAAACAATTAGATATAAAAGTATATTTTTTTAATAAATATACATTTCAAAATAAAAATGTTTATAAAATAATTAAGGTAGCGCCGAACGGAGAAAGTTCGGAATCGAAAACAGAACTTTTGATACGTAGACTTTCTCTCTCACCTTCGCTCTTTATATATAGGTCTAGTGTGTATATTTGAATTTATCTTATTTGCTTCTCCAAGAACTCAGTCTCTCTCTTTCTCTCTTCATTTCAAACATTACGACACCATAATTATACAAAGCCGAAACGTGATTCTGCGTTTCTAAAGGCGAAAGCTCAGAAAGTGCGTCCTGTTAATTAGATTCTTCTTCATTAGTCTCTGCTTTTGTGTTTATTATCATGGCAACTCAGACACCAGTTGAAAACAATTATCTTAAAAACGCTGTAAGTCTCTTTCTCAGTCTCTCTGTCTATATCTGTTTCGATTTTGTAATCTTCCTCTTGATTGCATACTCTGTTCTGCTACTTTTTCCTAAAATCAAGTTATAACAAAATATGAGTATCTTTAGAAACTCTTCATAAACATTAGGATTTTCGTTTTTTTTTGTTGATACTTTTACATGAAAAATTTAATTGAGTTGGGTGAGGTTTATCAAGAAGAATCTCTACGAAATTCTACTGTGTGACTGCAATTTGAAAACAAAGATAACTTTAAGAATTTTCTTTTCAAACACAGTTGATGATGAGAAAATCAACCGTCAATACCTATATTGGAGACTTTATGCATATTTTTTATACTGTATACTGGTTTTAAGTTATGATAAAAAAATTTCACAATTTTTTTAGAAAATTATGAATACATATACTTTCTGAAAGAGAATGGACGGAATTGTGAAGATGAAAAAGTTTGTTTTGGATGTATAGAGTGTAGAAACCATTGTGTGAGGTTTACTTGAGCTAGTCCCTTGAACTTTCTTATATGAGAAATTGGTGCTTTTCAATAATAGCCAAAACCAAATTTTCTATGCTCACTTCAAGAAACGCGTGAATAGTACATTTGACCATAACGTTCACTCATTCATATTCCAATTAATTCCTACTATTTCCTAACATGTTTGAAAAAAATTACTATACTTTTATTGGCATTTAGTTGTGGCTGTTGTTACGGGTAGACGTGGTTTTGGTACGCAAATCTTCGAACCAAGATTTCCTTCCAGCCTGTCATTTCTTTTACTTTATATTTTATGCAGCGTTATGTTTCTAATAATATTTTACACACACATATATATATATATATTTATATATATTGAGGTTTTTATTAGTAATAACGATATAGATAAAAATCATAATATAATGCTAATTATATATATAACTAAAATAATTTTTAATTATAAAATTCACAGGTGAAGATCATTATGAATATCATATTCTTATGAAAATTAACCAATAAATATGTTACATTTTAGAGATATTAAAAATAAGTAATACTAAAATCAAATTAAAATTTACCCTATAATTCATCGCTGTTTCAAAACATTTTTTTTATAGTTTTCTCCTCTTATTCGGTCAAGTCAACTCAAATTGCCTCTCGAGATCCACTGTTTTTAGTTCAGTCAACATGTCAACAAATAATTTTCTTCAGAGAATCTATATAATTGAATTGAATTAATGGGGTCCCAAGATACATAATTGCATAATATTTTAAAACAACCTAGTGGCATATTTTTTAAATATCTCTTACTTATTAAATTTAATATTATTTTTTAAAAATAAAAAAGTGTACCACGCAGAATGTTATAAAAATACTATTACCGTTTTTCCTAATATTTGTCATTTCTTACATGGATGAACTTGTTCTCACTCAATTTTTATAATAGTTACAACCCAATTATTCAAAATAACAGGTTGAAAGATTATAAGATCCAACTCACTGAACCTGCTTGTTACTTAAGTTTGAGCTTGATTGGGCCAATTTTTTTTTTTATTTCATTTTACTTTTTTATTGTTACAGTATGATGACCTTTTAAGAAAACAATTATTTATTTGATTTCAGACTGAAGAGTCATCAGCACTTTAGACAGCATACCACTCTGTTTACTATTTTTTTTTTCTTTTTTATGAAAGAGATATAATTAGTCAACTCATTTGATTCACTAAAGATAACGTAGTTTGTGCTTATCTAGACTAAGTGTATTAGTTAATTTATAGAAAAAATAATAATTTTTTAGAAATTAATTTTTTGTAAGTAAAAATAATAAAAATATATAAGCACCTATATAATTTTTTACAGTTCTCCCCAAAGCTATTGGCACCTTTATATATATATTGGTACATATTGATTGCCATCTGTATATATTTCTCAAAAGTATTCAAAGACATCTCTTTGAGGCATCTATGAAATGTCTACGGTATGAAAATACTTCACTAATATTTCTTTAAATTATTATTATTATTTCGAAGCTTCATACCTGTCAAATATATTAGTCTAATTGTCATTAAAATATTTTTATTTGCATATTAATAAACAATTAGGCGATACCCAAATAGGATTTCACAAAAGGCAACAAAAGAGATTTCCAGAATCCAGTTAAAAATTCAAAATCATACCAATGGTTACTGTCAAAGTCATATGATATATGATGCCCAAGAGTTAGTGTAAGATAAGCACTTTAGAATGCTAAAACAATAACAACCTTTAAACTGCATTTTCCAAGAAGTTGGGGACAATGTGGTGGATTGGCCCACAATTCATTGGTCCATCAAATAAAAAAAGACCCCTTATGCATAAGAAGATTCCAAACTTTGTGTGCTTTTCTTTTCTTGATTATAAAATGTTTTATTCCTTTTTCCCTTCTTTTAAGCTTACTCTTTGTAATTTATTTGTGATTGTTGATGAACAGACGGAAGAAGAATTGCAGAGGCAGAAGGCAATTGATGACTGGCTTCCAATTACTTCTTCAAGGAATGCAAAATGGTGGTATTCTGCCTTCCACAATGTCACTGCCATGGTTGGGGCTGGTGTTCTTAGTCTCCCCTATGCCATGTCTGAGCTAGGATGGTATGCCCTTCAGACCCAACTTTCACTTATCCCATCTCTATTTAAAGACCATTTATCACATTTTTTGTAAATTATTTTTTAATTATAAAGGTTCAAGTTAGGATATAACAAATAATGTTTCTTGAGGCTTCTCATTAATCAATAATAGTTTTATTAAAAATCAAAACACTAGGAGATAATGTTAAAATAATAACTTCTGATAAAAAAAATTTATTTCTTGAATAAGTCATAAGGAGAGTGATTAACATTTTCCTTAATGCATATAATTTATTCAAAGAAGATAAACAACATTTTGTTATATATGTTGTGCTTTTTAATTTGAGAATCAGTATGTTTTGTTTAGGGGTCCTGGTGTAACTGTACTTGTTCTGTCATGGATCATCACCCTTTACACTCTATGGCAAATGGTTGAGATGCATGAAATGGTTCCTGGCAAACGTTTTGACAGATACCATGAACTGGGGCAGTATGCCTTTGGGGAAAAGCTAGGACTTTATATTGTGGTGCCTCAACAACTTGTGGTTGAAATTGGGGTCAACATTGTCTACATGGTCACAGGGGGAAAATCCTTGCAGAAGTTCCATGATACTGTGTGTGACAGCTGCAAAAAGATCAAGTTGACCTTCTTTATCATGATTTTTGCCTCTGTTCACTTTGTATTGTCTCACCTTCCAAACTTCAACTCCATTTCTGGTGTATCTCTGGCAGCAGCAGTTATGTCCCTAAGGTAGAAGTTATAGCCTTTTTTATGAACTAGAAAACTAGAAATGAAAAACAATGCAAACATGACATGAACATACTAACTTCAACTTTGATATTTGCATGACATACAGTTACTCTACAATTGCCTGGGCAGCTTCTGCTCACAAGGGTGTTCAAGAAGATGTACAATATGGTTACAAAGCTAAGAGTACATCAGGAACAGTCTTTAACTTCTTTAGTGCCCTTGGTGATGTTGCTTTTGCCTACGCTGGACACAACGTGGTGTTGGAAATCCAAGCAACAATTCCATCTACTCCAGAGAAACCATCCAAGGGTCCAATGTGGAAAGGAGTGGTTATTGCTTACATAGTTGTGGCTTTATGCTACTTCCCAGTTGCCCTCATTGGTTACTGGATGTTTGGCAATGGGGTTCAAGACAACATTCTCATCAGTCTAGAGAAACCAAAATGGCTTATTGCAATGGCTAACATGTTTGTTGTGATACATGTCATTGGAAGTTATCAGGTGAAATTCAATTTCTCTTATTCTTGTCCAAAACTTTTTTCATTAGAAAATTAGCTTTCTTTTTGGTTCAAAACTGAAGTCACCAAGAGTAACTAATTCTTTTGTTGGTTAGATTTATGCAATGCCAGTGTTTGACATGATCGAAACAGTGTTGGTGAAGAAGTTGAACTTCAATCCTAGTAGAGTGCTTCGCTTTATTGTACGCAATTTGTACGTGGGTAAGTAAATACTTCCAAATAATTAATGTTTTGGTAGCAAATATTTCACTTCTAATTTGGTTTGTAGCTCAGTGCAATTGACGCATGATTCTCTATATTTTCAGCATTCACAATGGTCGTTGCTATTACCTTCCCATTCTTTGGTGGTCTCCTAGGATTTTTCGGAGGATTTGCTTTTGCACCTACAACATATTTTGTGAGCCAACTACATTAGTGAATTTTATCCACCAAGTGTCAATATTAGGGCTAAACAAAATCTTAATTCTCCCTTTGCTTGCTTATTTTTCAGCTCCCCTGTGTCATGTGGCTGGCAATCTACAAACCAAAGAGATTCAGCTTGTCTTGGTGCACCAACTGGGTAGGTTTGATGTTCAATTTTGTTTCAATTGTTCTCCTTAAAACTATTTCATTTTAAGCTAGGATTAATCTTGCTCCATTAATAACAGATCTGCATTGTGCTTGGCCTAATGTTGATGATTTTATCACCAATTGGAGGATTGAGGACAATCATAATTGATGCCAAGAACTACCACTTCTACTCATAAACTCATCCCTCGTTTAATTAATGATTGGAATATGAAGCGTGAAAACACAAGAAAGGAACGAAAGGTCAAGTGGGTATTAGAATCTAGTTTATCTAAGGTTATTGGGTGATCTTTATATCTTTAATATTTTGGTTTAAGAGCATCCACACCTTGCCTATTGGTGGAAATATATCCATGTATTAAATCAAAAAGGGAATTTTGTATGTACTTTCTTTGTCAATTTTTACTTCATGAATATAAATCGTTCTTCTCTCTGTATTATTTTAAAAATTATTTCCTATTTATTTGATTGTGATGAATTCATATAAAAAAATTATTACTGATTTGGTTGTGATGTTTTCTCAATAAATGCACCGACTCAACTCTAATACAGTTAAAAATTAAAAAAGAGGTGGTTGTATTCCCAATAACTAGCAAATGCTTTGATGGTTGATTGATTCATTAACTAAAAATTGCATAAAAAAGACATTCTGATTATACACGAATCAAAACAAAGTTGATTAAAAATAGGGTAACTTGGTTGTAAATTTAAAAAACATTAAGTGTTGAGATTCAACTGTACATTATAACTAGTCTTCCATGTTTCACAATAATAAACCAAGTTAATTTCTTTTTCTTGGTTTCCTAAGAATCTAACAATCAATCAATTTCTTGATTGATTTCATATCATCACTACATTAAGCACCAAACAATTGTAATTGAAAACACCAATTGTATTCTCAGCAGTACAACTTTTGTATGACTTAGTTTAATTTAGAGAGGGAAGATATTTTTAAATCAAGAGATTCCTCTACTTTCAAACATTAAACATAAACTAAACCATTAAGCATAAACTAAACCAATGATTGAGAAAAAGAATATACTGATATAGCTTCCCCTTCCACACTACTTTCTTCCTTCACTTGAAGAAGCTTCATCCACAAAACTTCTATCATTTAGTATTTAGAGTTTCGGTTCTTAAAGAAGATAAGAGTTTCTTCTCTTTTTTTACTTGATCTATGTTGTTTACATATTTCCTTGTTTGTTTGTTTAGTTTTCATCAATTAATTTGCTCATATATGTCTTTAAATTTTGGTTCAAGCACATTTGATTCATCTTAAACCATTTAAATGTGCTTTGGGTGTTCTATGGTATAAATAGTGTGTACTTTCCCATTTTCAGAGTCGTCTTGAATTTTATTTGGTTAATTTGCTTTATAATGGAGTCTTTTTCAATTTATATGATCTATACATGTTGTCTTAAGTCATGTATCTCCCAGTTCTCATCACATATTCTAGTTTTACTTTTGATTTTTGAAATGAATTGCAAGTTAAATTTGAATGTTGTTAAGCTTTTGTGTGTTTTTTACTTTTTATTTTTGAGTTTTTATTTACTATTACTTCATTATTAGTAAGTTCATTAGTGTTAAGTTTCATTGTAATTTTTCTTAAAGTTGTGCTTATAATTGTTGCTTCTTCGAGGATTTCAATTCGGCATTTACTTGCTATACTTGTTCCTTATTTCAATTCCAAGATCAAGTGAATGGAATGTGATTAGTAGTTGTTTATGATCATTGCCAACTGATTTTAAAATGAATTGAAAAAGACAATACTCTTCTCAAAAGACAAAAGAAAAAAAAAGTTAAAAGGAGTAGGACGTTGGACTTAAAAGACTAAATCAATTCGTCCAATACCTAAAACATAACTACTAAAAGTGATTAAAATTGAATGCACTTTTGGAAGTGAACCTTCAAACCTATATACTCTATCTTGGTTAAATTTGTGTCCAATGGAGATTTTTCTTAAGGTTTTTGTTCTTTCACTTTGATAAGCATTGATAATAATAAAAAAAATAACTTTATCATCCAATCTTAGTTTTTTGTTTTTTTTATTTTATTTTGTGATCTCTTCTAGTTCTTTTCCCGAAGCATTTCCTTCTGAGTGCTTACTTTCATTTTTGCCTTTAATTCTTTCATTGTCTTAATTCTTGGACATTCCTTGAGTCTGGCCTCATAATTCTCTCTTTGAGTTTAACTCTTCTAATTGAGCTTTTTTGTTTTAAATTTATTGACCTCTTGAAGTGGTTCTTTCTAGGATTTGTGTTTTTTATTTGAGTTTAGCTAACCTTTGAGGTAACATCTTAGAAGGAGGCATCGGAAAAAGAGAGGCATTATCCTTGGGAGAAACTACAAGTGGAGGAGCAAGAGTGATAAACATTGGAAGAGAAGAGAGGAATACACCAAGAGTTGATGATTTTGAATTTTTTATTTGTGTTTTCCTTAAATTTCTTGTAATTCGGCCATTGCAATTAGGTTTCTTGGAAGAGCCTTTAGTGTTCTTCCATCTTCTAATAGTTAATAGTACAAATACTTTAGATGATATGATACAAACCCCAGCAACCGACAGATGACTAAGGATACATCAAGCACTTCACAAAAAGATCAGTCATCTTAGTATACAAAGTCAAGTCCCACCAAGCCTCGCGAGACCATCAGCAGAAGAAGAACCAAACATAAAATAGAATATCAGAAGTTCTTCCTTCTTGTCTTTCCACAAGAGAAGTTATGTAAATAAATTGGACTCACTTTGGGGGTCCAAATAGAAAAATAGACTAAAGTAGGTTCACATAGCATAAATGGGAGTGTACCTAGCGAAATGGGCCTGTACCAAGCCAAAATTTTCAAGACAAGGCACCTAGAATAAGGGTTTTAAACTTAACTTCTAGAAGCTATGCCGAATTAAAACAATTGGAAGAGAGGATGTCTAAGGATTTGTGAGGATGATTTATTGAAATTTGTGAATGATGTGATAGTTAGGAGAAAATTTAGAAATTATTTTAAAGGTGTAAAATGTAAGTTTACAAATTTACTATTGTTATTAAAAAATATTTTAATAATGGGTTATGGTATTTTTTTGTGTAGGTTTGGGTTAATTATTTTTTTCTAATATATAATATTAATAATTACTCTTATTTTGTAATAAAAAATAATTGTGTTAAATTGAAATAAATTTATTAAATATATTAAAATTTATGAAAATAATATTTATTATTATATACATTTGTTATTTTATATAATTATATATGTTTTGTCCATATTATAATTTATTTTATTATTTATAATTATATGTTTTTATTAATAGTATAATTAAATATTTTTAAAATTATTAAATAAATTTATCAAATATTTAATTTTGTACATATATAATTATATTAATAATTATAATAGTAATACAATAATTAATATTATTAATATTTTAAGGGTATTAACGTAAAATACTCCTATCCTATGTGGACATCCCTCCTAAACTTTGCATATGTGAGAGGAAAGAAAAATCCATCTAGCCCTCTCCCCTATCTGCACTCCTACCTTCAAACATGCTGATCCAAACAAGGAATCCTCCCACTCCGCCATCCATCAGCACCAAACACAACATTAATGTATATTTGATGGAGGAGTCCTGACATTGAGGAAGAAAGTGATAGATTTGGAGTTGCCAAAAATTAGCATGAAAAAACTTCAAATGACCATAACTTTGGACAAAGAAGTCGGATGTGTTGATCAAGAGTGATCAAGGGCTTTGAAGAATCCAAATCCAAGTGTTTGATGCAAGGCTAGAGATGCTGTTGTGTTTGGGGTGGGATCTGGGTAGTTTAAAAGTGTAATACACTCTTTGTTGAATCTAAAGCTAATGTGTTTTAAAACCATTTTGAATTTAAGTGTTTTTCAAACTAAGTGAAAAACAACCTGTTATTTTGTCGAAACAACCGATTGTTTTACTCTTAGGTGTTTTTGAAAAGGTTGAAAACTGTTTTGGTTGGTTGACTTGCTATCAAACCAAAACAATCGGTTGTTTCGTGGTTTCAACCGATTGTTTCTTTGAAAATCCTAACAAAATTCTGTTTTGGTGGTTGAATGTGCTTTAAATGATTTCCAACTGAATACGCTCCTTCATTAAATGCTTTGACAAATCTTTGAAAAGTATAAAAAGTTTGTTTATGTTTTAAAACAAACAAGAGAAACAAATTTGAGTTTTTCAGTTGTGAGAAAGATTGCTTTCAAGTTTTGAACATTCACATCAAGCTTTGGGTTTTCTCAAGAAAGAGTGGAATAGGATTGCATCTGTATTGATTTTAGATTATTCTGTAAACAAGTGTAATTCTTTTTGAATCTTCTGTATTTTCTGGTGTTGTTGCCAAGGAGTGTTGTGTGCTCTTGAGGTTGTCAAGATCAATACTCTTGGTGTGTGTTATGCCAAAGTGAACCAATATAAATTGTTGGTGTATCTCTTTCTTCCCTTAAACTCTTTTAAATTCAGTTATTATTGCTTTACTGGTATAAACAACCGATTGTTTCGCAGAAACAACCGATTGTTTTTCTGGTGCTTTGCTGTGTTGTGCTTAAATTCTTGGTTAACTGAAATTCTGATCTGAATTCACACAAAGGATTTTGTTCAAACTGAAAATGTTTTCAAAAATCCCTCTTAAACAATTCACCCCCCTCTCGTTTAAGGTCATATATTCTAACATGATGGAGACACGTAAAAGATGAAAGTTGCTCGAGGTAACGAATCACGTGACCAATACCCAAAGGGGATTGAGGTCCACCAAAATTCCAAAAATCCACGGTTTGCTATTTTTTAAGTATTATTTAGGTATTTTTCAGGTATTTTGAGGTTTTAGTTCTCATACTTACACTTGTCAAAATATTCTGAAATTTTGCATGATGTTTCCTAGTATAAATTAGAGATTTATCAAACCATTATGATTATATTACATTCACAAATTTATTACTCATTCATTGCATTACATAATGTTATGTGTGTGTTCTAACATGAAATCTTATTATTTCAGTGCTTATTCTGGGTATAACATGTTGAGTGGGAGGAGAAGTGCAAGTGAAAATGCAAAAAAACTCACTTGGATGCACCTTTAGAATGACATAAAACTTTTTCATATATTTATAGATTTGTTTTGTACACTTCCATATTTTAATTATGATATTACATGTATTATTATTTTTAAAATTTTATATTTTATGCAGATTAGAGTATATATATAATAATAAAAAATCTTTTTTTAAAAAAATACACTTTAAAAGCATTTATAATGATGGTTCTAATGACGAACTGTCGTTATAAGTGTATTTTTTTTTAAAAAAATATTGTTATTTGGAAGAATAACGACAGTTTTTAACACGTGTGGATAATGTGATTTTATAACGGCAGTTCTAGAATCATCTTTATAAATAACTGATTTATAACAACACCCATAATAATGACAGTTTGAGAATCGTCTTTATATGACCATCTTTACCGTGGTTAATAAGTTTTGTACAAGTGAACTTAGCAATCCTACGTTCATGTGTTCATAAAAACAATATTTTAATTAAAGTTCATCAAGCTACAAATTTTCTTTTTAAAAATTATATAACTGTGATTTCTCATTTTAATTTAGAGATATGAGTAAGAGAAAACCTTGCCAATTTAAAAATACTATATTAATAATTTTCAAAACAATAAAAGTATTCTAAGTAATAAATATTCGTATATTAAATTGTACCGAGATATGAGTAAGAGAAAACCTTGTCAATTTAAAAATACTATATTACTCTAACAATCTCTCAATAGTTTTCCAGGCCCCAACCCTCACACGATAAAATTTTTTGCCCACCATGGGGCCGAGAGAAAATCGAGCTTTGGACGCTAGTAGATGGTATCAACTCGAAGCATGACAAGTGAGAGGATATTTGAAGCTGACCAGACCACGTTGTTGTTGTCTCTGCAGAGAAAGATGGCTGAGATGAGAAGAAAGAATGAAGAAGTGAGTAGGAAGAATGAACAAGAGATTCAGGCTCTCCGCAGGGAGAACGAAGACATGAAGAGGAAGCTGATCGAGGGGGGACCGCCCATTGTGCCGACTAATCTCGTCGGTGAGTCAATCACCTCCCCCCCAACCCAAAAGCGGTCGAGGAGACAAAGGACAAGGCCCCCACTCAGGAGATGGATGGCGAATCTTGTCTTAACAAGTCGGTCCACATTACCGGTACAGTGGATTCTGTCCACCGACACCTGTTTACCGATTCCATCATCGGAGTTCAACTGCCAGACAAGTGGAAAGGCTTCAATAGGGACTGCTATGACAACACGACCGACCCAGATGAGCACATGGATGCATACACCACGCACATGAGCTTGTACATCGTTAATGATGCGACCATGTGCCGAGTGTTCTCCATATCGCTGAAGGGAGGAGCTCTTAGCTGGTTCACGAAGCTCCCTCCCAACTCTGTCGACAGCTTCACGACGCTGATGTTAAGTTTGAGACGCAGTTCGCCACAAGCCACCCGCACCATCTAACCCCCATCGCCCTGGTGGGTATTCGCCAGAAGAAGGGGGAGTCTTTGAGAATCTTTGTCAACGGATTCAGCAAGATAGCGATGAGCATTCAGAACCTCAGCCCGGAGGTAGCCATGCACCATATGTTGATGGTCTTACGCCTAGGACCGTTTGCTAACAGCCTTTGTATGCAGCCGGCCAAAAGCTTGGATAATCTAGAGAAGAGGGCTGCCAAGTACATGCAGTTGGAGGAACTAAGGGAGTTCCGCAACCAGGCTTGTGCAGAAGCTAGCAGAGAGAAAGGGAAGGATAAGAAGGAGTGGCAAGGCTGATCGGCTAGTAGGGGAGATAGAAGAAGGGACAACTGGGGCAATAGGTTCTCAAGATACACCCCTCTGACGACCGAAAGGGGGAGAATCTTTGACGAGGCTCTAAGCACCGAACTGATCCCTCCGCCCAGGAAGGCATCAAGCCTCGTAAACAACGACCGTAGGAAGCGGTGCCGGTACCACAAAAACAACGGGCATTCCACTAAGGAATACCAAGCCCTAAAAGATAAGATAGAGGAACTTATCCTAGCTGAACACCTACAACGTTTCGTTCAGGGTAACCGAAGGCACAAGACAGTCCCCCGGGCGGAACGAGCCCACGAAGAGGAGGAACTACTCCCCTCAAAGGGCCAGGGATGACCACCACCAGAGCATCAGCTAAGGAGAGATGATCGCCCGTGTAGCGGGAGCACCCCCCACGGGAGAACAAAAGACGACGCGGCAGGGAGGTCGTCAAGACCATCACTGGAGGATTTGTCGTCGGTGGAAACTCCAACAACGCCCGAAAGAATCACCTCAGATCTATGCATCAGGTGAATAAAGTTTCATTCCGACCGAGAATGCCGCCCATCACCTTCACTGACGATGATTTCAAAGGCTTCGATTATGGCAGGACGACCCGATGGTGATATCGGTCAATATCGATAAGTTTACCATCATGAAAACGTTGGTGGACCAAGGAAGTTCAGTAGACATCCTCTATTAGAAGACCTTCAAAGCCATGAGGATACCTGAGGCAGAGATGGTACCGTACAATGACCGTGTTGTCGACTTTGCAGGTGAGAAGGTCGGTGCTAAAGTGATGGAGATCAAGTAAGAGAGGATTTCACTAATGGAGGAAGAGGCCATCCACCCAAGCATTTAATGTTCTTCCTTCTAGTCTTCTAAAAAAATTAAAGAAGAGTTAAATAAAGAGAGGACCAAGCCTAAAGCAAACAAGAAGACTACAAGCATTCAAGAATGGGCTCCAATTAATATCTCTCTTTATAGTTTCTTTTGTATAAATTTGTAAATAATATAGAATAGCTTTAGGATGTGCTAAAGAGGGAAACCTTAAAGAGACCTCCATTGTATAACACTTTAGGCACTAGTTTTAGGAAAAATCTAGAAAGTTGTCTCTTAACACTCCTTTAGGTGCTAGAATTGAAGGAGTTAGAAGGTGACCTTTCAAAAAGCTTATCTTGTAAGCTTCTCTTGTACTTTGTGACCAACCCTCTCTATTATAAAAGGGGTGCTTAGGTCTTTGAAATAATAAGAATTGATTTTTGAGAGTAAAGAACCTCTACCAATTTGGTGAGTGAGTGAGAGAGACTTGTGTCTTCTTCTCTTCTAGTCTTATCTTGAGTGAATTCTTGGGCTCTCAAGTGGCGGTAACAACACTCATCTTGAAGCCAATCATCCTTCAAGTGGCGTGCACATTCCAAGAGCTTCATCCACATAAGTCCCTTTTCCCTTCATTTCAAATTACCCATTTTGGTTCTACTTGTTTGTTTTCACATTCAATCGGTGCAATCTCTTCCTTATGATGTCCTCTTTCATTTGCTGCACTTATATTCAATTTTAATCGGTGCAAATTGGTTGTTTTTTCTGTTTTGGTCACGTCCTCCATGGGTATAAATGCTATATGTTGTGTTCTTGAGTTTCTATCCATGGGTTTGTTGTTCAAAATGGGTTTCTGTGTGAGTTTGACTTGGTTCTTGTGTTCTTGATTAAGTTCTTGAATAGGTAAAGAATCTTGATCCAATTCTAAAGGTGCCTAATCATATTTCAACTCTTATTGAATCCATAACATGTCCATATCATATCTCTATCATGTTATTGGAATCATATCATGTGGTATCATGAGTCTTAGGTGTGTTTGAGTTGTTTTGGCACTTTTAATTCAAGAACTTTACATTCTTGTCTTTACCTTTCTGTTTTAGGTTTATTTTTGGGTATTTCGTGTTGCTTTCTTGTTCTTATTACATTGTTTTTGTGTCATTTTGATTTTGGAATCTCTATTAGTTTTGTCAAAGTCATGTTTCTCCAAAAATGTTATCAATTCTATGTAGTACTTTTCTTGATTTTGGTTTCTTGATTTTTTTAATTGAGTGCAGTTTTATGTGTTTGTTTTCTTGATCCTTTGGTGCTTTTTGTTTTTAGATTTGAGTTCTTACTTGTATTTTAGATCTATACAAGTTCTTGAAACATCAATTCTATTGTGTCTTTTGAAGTTTCTCAATTCTGTTTTTTTTTCATTCCAGATTAGGTTTCCTCTGTTTTTCCTGAAACTTTGCTAACTGTTTTCGTTTATGCGAATTACAATTGTTGGAGAAAAATTCTGAAACTCTGGATTTATGTAGTTTGAAGTGTTACAAAAGAGTGAAAAAAGGAAGTGTATCAAAATTTCAAATACAAAAAAAATGATAAATGAAATACGAATAGAGTGTAAGATTCTGACTCTGGAAAAACGGTGATGCGGCAGTGATTTTCGGAAATTTATCACAATTAATTGGTATACTGTTTTTGTGTGATTCCAGTGCCCAAAGTGAGATAACATCTTGAAATTTCAGTGGTTTAAATTTTAGATTCCAGTTTGCATTATAATGTTCCAGATAAATTTTTGAAGTTATGCACAGATTCCAGTTTTTACAATTCTAGTAGTTCTGGTTTTGTTTTCTTCATCTACTCTAGTGCTTTTCTCTAGGTTTCTTTTGTGTGCCATCTTTTCATTGAGTACCTTATTTTTCTTGATTGTCTTTTCTTCATTATTCTTTGAGTTTGTCATATATCTTGTATTCCTTTTGCTATAGCCTTTTCTTGTTTACACCTTTTCTTGATTGTCTTTTATTGTTCTTTAAGTTTTGTGGTGTCTTGGCTTTAAGAAAGAGTGGTTTGCTTTGACATATTTCATTTGAGAGTTACCAAAACCTCAAGAGCAGATTGGTTGAGGGAAGTATTCTTTCTTGGAGTGATTTGAGTGTCTTTTAATTTTCATTACAACACCATCATTGTTCCATTTTCTAACCTTGTTTTTTCTTGAATTTTTTTTTGTTTGCTGTTTTGATTTTGCAATGGATACCTTATCAAGTGCAGCACCTTCTAAACGTCATTCCCCTCCAAAAGCATACTTCATTGATGAATTACAAGAAGTTAAAACAATATCTGCACAACAAGATGAGGAATTGAGACAAATGGAGGCAAGGCTTCAAATCTTAGAAGTAAAACACATGGAGAAAAGATTGTCAAAACTTGCCATGAAACATGAAAGATCCATTCCTCACGGCCATGAAGAAGAACATAGAAGGAGAAGACATCACCATCATTCTCATGGAGAAAGTCATTATCGTGAAGATGGACATCACCAAGAAGCCAAGTCTCAATTTTCTTCTGTAAAAGTACCTAGCTTTAGTGGTGATAGTGATCCTAATGTGTATTTAGATTGGGAAGCTAAGGTTGACCATATTTTTCATGTGTATAAGGTTCAAGATGACCATAAACTTAGGATAGTTTCTTTATCCTTTTTGGACTATGCCAAAGAATGGTGGCATAGCATTGTAATGGACATTATATATAGCAAGAGACCTCCCGTGGTTTCTTGGAATGATTTGAAAGAGTGTATGCGCACGAGGTTTGTTCCTCCTTCTAGGAAGGAACACTTGTTGAAGTTCCAAAGGCTTCCTCAAGGACATAGGATGGTAGATGAATACTTTAAAGATTTTGAAACAACTTTGACTAAAATGAATATGCATGCTAATGAAGAGTCAAAGATAAAATGGTTTGTACGTGGTTTGAGAAGAGATATTAGAGAATTTGTAGAATTAAATGAGTACTCTTCTTTAAAGAAAGTGCTTCGCATAGCCATCAAGGTGGAATCATATCTTTTGAAAACAACTTTAAAAAATACTCATGATGATGGTTTCTACAACTCTTTTAGGAAGGATGCAAACACAATTTCTACTCGAATTTCTCCTTCCAATTTTTCCAAACAAACCACTTCTCCAAAAAACGTTTCTACTCCAAATCCTTCTACTCCTAAGTCACCTACCAAAACTTCAAAAATGAAATGTTTTAAATGTTTAGTTTTTGGGCACATAGCTCTTCATTGTCCACTAAAACAAACCTTAATGATAAACAAGGTAAAACAAGACCTAACTCCACCAACTACCAAAAGAGAAAATGATAAAAACAAAAAAGGCCAAGATGACATGGGTCTTATCCTTTCACCTCCAAGGTGTTTTCCTTCCTTATCTTTTTCATTACCAAAGGTTCTTACTTCACCACCATCTTGGTTAAAGAATATTAGGGATGATTTTTTCATACCTCTTAATGGTTTTCACCATTTAAGAGGACTTTTTCCAAAAAATATCATCATTCCCAAATAATTTTTTCCAACTTGGTCTGTTTATAGGACCTCCTTTTCTGAATTCCCACTGCTTACATATTCTAAGTCATGTTTGCCTTTTTCTTATTCAACTGTTAATTTTGATAGTAAACTGACTTTGTTCTATGCAGGGATTCAAAATTCGTGGACGAATTCTCTCCAACTTGGGGAGCATGATGGAGATCAAGTAAGAGAGGATTTCACTAATGGAGGAAGAGGCCATCCATCCAAGCATTTAAAGTTCTTCCTTCTAGTCTTCTCAAAAATTAAAGAAGAATTAAATAAAGAGAGGACCAGGTGATGGCATTCTCATGGAGCTCTTCTTGGATGTTTGTGAATATGGTGCGGAAGCTATGGTGAAAGTGGGCAAGGTCCTCCTAGGAGATGTGGTGACCTTGAAGGTGCATGAAGTGTATGGAAAAAGGGAGGTTCGGCCAGCCCTCTTGGTAAATGGTGAAGAGAAGATTAGGTCCTAGAAACTAGGCAAAGGCAATGTATGGTACTAAATTGGCAGCATAACATTACTCTCATTAATCTTGAAAATACAAGTGATGGGCTTCTCCTTTTATAGGCTAAGGAGGCCGTAAATGCTAAGCTAAGAGAAGATGAAATGCAAGCAAAATGAAATGGAAATGTGGAGGCACATAGCACATGGAGCACATGACCGTTCCCAGTGGAGAATCTTCTAGAAAACGTGAGCTAGCTAGGTTAAAAACAAAAGGAGACAAGTTTATGCTTTCTAACACTACACTAACTACTAAGCCACCCCTAATGGGCCTCCATGTAGCATGTACAAGTTCTTCTCCCTCCCATCCGTTGCTTGACCCAATTGTGTGTGAAGATGCTTGGCCATGGACCTAGTGATAGGTCCTAGACGGTCTAGGCTTCCTCCTAGACGCTCCTTTTGTAGTCGCCCCTCATCTTGTGCTAGACGCTCCCTTTTTGAGTCTAGACGCTCCCCACATGGCTCTAGACGGTCTAGACTTGGATCTTGTCATCCATAGTGTGGTGAGCTTGGCCCTCCTCCATCATCCCCTCCCCCTTGGAAAGGATTTTTCCTCAAATCCAGCTCGTCCTCGTCGTCATTGGTACCTACAAATGGTGAAAGATCAATTACATTAAAAGTATCATGCACTCCATATTCAAGAGGTAGGTCCAATTTGTATGCATTGTTATTGACTCTCTTGAGGATTTGAAAGGGTCCATCACCTCGGGGACTTAGTTTGGACTTCCTTTGAGTGGGAAATCGATCTTTGCGAAGGTGAAGCCAAACTAAGTCTCCTTCCTAAAAAATTATTTCTTTCTTCCCTTTATTGTTGTATTTTGTGTACTTCTCATTTTGTTGTTGTATTTGGATTTTAATCTTCTCATGCATTTTCTTCACAAAATCGGCTTTGATTACTCCTTCCTTATGCACAAATTCTTGTGGATTAGGAAGAGGTAACAAATTCTTAGGTGTGAGAGGATTAAATCCATATACTACTTCAAAAGGAGAAGCATTAGTAGTCTTGTGGACTACTCGATTGTAAGGAAACTCAATGTGGGGAAGATACTCATCCCAAGATTTATGGTTTCCCTTCATGATAGCCCTAAGCATAGTCCCAAGAGATCGGTTGACTACTTCAGTTTGGCCATTCGTTTGAGGATGACAAGAAGTTGAAAATTGTAGTCTTGTTCCAAGTTTGCCCCAAAGAGTTTTCCAAAAGTGGCTTATGAACTTGGGATCTCTATCGGATACTATACTTCTAGGGAGACCATGAAGTCTCACCACTTCTCTAAAGAAGAGTCTAGAAATATTTTGAGCATCATCTACTTTGTGGCAAGGAATAAAATGGGACATTTTGCTAAAATGGTCCACTACTACAAAGATAGAATCATGGCCTCTTGCAGTCCTAGGGAGTCCTAAAATGAAATCCATGCTAATGTCTTCCCAATGAGCATTTGCAATCGGCAAGGGAGTGTAGAGTCCATGAGGCATTGTTCTAGACTTTGCTTTTAAACATGATATGCATCTAGAACAATGTCTTTGGACATCTTTTCTCATGTGTGGCCAACAAAATTTTTCTTTCAAAAGGTCTAGAGTCTTATCAACTCCAAAATGGCCCATGAGTCCCCCCTCATGTGATTCCTTGACAAGGAGTTTCCTATGTGTGCCTTGGGGAATGCAAAGTTTTCCTTCTTTAAAAAGATATCCCTCAGCCATATAGTAACCTCCTTGCGCTCTATGTTGACATTGGGCATAGATGGATGAAAGTTCTTGATCCTCTTGGTAAAGCTCTCTTATGTGATCAAATCCAAGAATTTGGGCACCCAATTTTGAAAAGAGTGTATGCCGCCTTGAAAGAGCATCGACCACTATATTGGTGCTTCCTTTCTTGTATTTGATTACATAAGGAAATTGTTCAAGAAACTCCATCCATTTAGCATGTCTCTTGTTGAGCTTGTGTTGGCCCTTTAAATATTTTAAAGACTCGTGATCACTATGGATGACAAATTCTTTTGACACTAGGTAGTGTTCCCAAGTCTTTAGGGCTCGCACAAGAGCATAGAGCTCTTTGTCATAGGTGGGATAGTTGAGGGTGGCACCATGGAGTTTTTCACTAAAATAGGCAATGGGGTGTCCACCTTGCAACAATACCGCACCTATGCATACCCCCGATGCATCGCATTCTATCTCAAAAGTTTTGGAAAAATTTGGAAGAGATAGAATTGGTGCATTGGTAAGTTGAGCTTTTAGCCTTTGGAAGGCTTGCTCATGCTTATCATTCCAACAAAATGCAACATCTTTTTTAACAAGTTCATTCAAAGGAGAAGGTAGGCTTGAAAAATTAGGCACAAACCTTCTATAGAAGCTAGCTAACCCATGAAAAGTCCTTACATCACTTACATTTTGTGGAGTGGGCCACTCTCGGATGGCTTTGATTTTATCGGTGTCAACATGCACCCCCTTTTGGTTAACTATGAAACCTAAGAAAACTACACTATCTACACAAAAGGTGCACTTATCCCTATTGGCAAAAAGACTATTTTTCCTAAGCACTAGAAGAACTTCCCTAAGGTATCTTAGATGGTCTTCTAGGGTCTTGCTATACACTAAGATATCATCGAAATAAACTACTACATATTTACCTATGCAATCTCTCAAGGTGTGATTCATGAGCCTCATGAATGTACTAGGGGCATTAGTGAGCCCAAAGGGCATCACCAACTACTCATATAATCCAAACTTGGTCTTAAAAGCGGTTTTCCACTCATCACCCTCTTTGATTCTAATTTGGTGATATCCACTTTTAAGGTCAATTTTAGAGAATATGGTTGACCCATGTAGTTCATCAAGCATGTCATCAAGCCTTGGGATTGGATTGGTGATGTTGTTGATTGCTCTACAATCACAACACATGCGCCATTTTCCATCTTTTCTGGGCACCAACAAGACAGGTACAGCACAAGGGCTTAGGCTCTTTTGAACCCAACCCTTCTCCAACAAGTCTTGAACTTGTGACTCTATCTCCTTGGTTTCCTCGGGGTTTGTTCTATAAGCGGGCCTATTTGGTAGGCTTGCCCCCGGAATGAAGTCAATTTGATGTTCTATACCTCTAACGGGAGGGAGCCCAATAGGTCCCTCATTAGAGAATATATCTTCACTTAAAAGTTTTTCTACTTGAGGAGGTAGACTCATGAGTTCATCACTTGTGGCAGTGCATGCAAGTGTTCCTTTACAAAAGACTAGGCTTGGTTGCAAATTTTCCAAAACGTTTTCAAAAGGCTTTTCTTGTTGAGCAACTTTGTGGGAAAGAACACTCTTCTCCCACGCCTTTCTATCCCTAAGGATTTTCTCTTTTTCTAGCACTTTTTTTTTTGTTTTCCTCATCCCTCTTATGTTTCATTTGTATTTGGTCTTTCACCACTTGAGAATGTGGTAAAGGACTAAGTACAAATTTCTTATGCTTATGGGTGAAGGAAATCTCGTTAGTGAGACCATCATGCAAGGTTTTCTTGTCAAATTGCCATGGTCTCCCTAATAAGATGTGGCAGGCTTCCATAGGCACTACATCACATAAAACTTTGTCTTTGTAGTTCCCTATGGAAAACTTGATTTCCACTTGCTTATCTACACTTAGTTCCCCATTTTCATTAATCCATTGTAGTTTGTAAGGTTTTGGGTGAGGAACTACTTGTAGATTAAGCTTATCAACCATTCTAGCACTACAACAATTACAACTAGATCCACTATCCACAATGAGGGAACATATATTTTCTAAAACATTGCATCTTGTATGAAAGATGTTCTCCCTTTGTGTTTCCATGGATGTCCTTGGTTGATTGTTGAGGGTTCTCCTAATCATTAGCAATTCTCCCTCTAATGGAGCTACCCTCTCATCCTCTCCCCCTTCCTCTCTCTCACTAGGCTCATCCTCGCCACTAGTGTATTCATCTACACCCTTTAAAAACAAAGTCCTTTGGTTTGGGCATTGTGCTTGCACATGCCCTCTACCATAGCACTTAAAGCACTTAACATCTCTAGCTCGGATGGGTGGGGTGGAGGTTTCTTTTGCTAAGGGTTTGGTAGTTTCTTTTGTTTTTTCTCTTGATGTGCTACCCTCCCTTCTATATTCTTTCTTGGGATAAAAGCTAGAGTAGGAACTCACCCTTTGACTTGAAGTTTTGCGCAAAATTTGTTGTTCAACTTTAATGCAAAGTTGAACCAAGTCATTTAAGTCTTGGTAGGGAAGGAGTTCTACCCTATCTCTTATCTCAAGAGAAAGGCCATTAAGGAACCTAGCTATGGTGGTGTCCTCCTCTTCCCTAATGGATGCTCTCATCATGTAGAGCTCCATTTTCTGCCTATACTCCTCTACACTCATATTTTTTTGTTGGAGTCTTTGGAGCTTGTCCATTAACTCCCTATGGTAGTATGAGGGTATATGTCGACGTCTTAGGGCTCCCCTAAGGTCATTCCAATACGTAATGGGAGGTTCCCTATGAAGACGTCTTTCTCTTTCGAGAGAGGTCCACCAATACATGGCGTTCCCTTGGAAGCTAAGGGTGGCTAAGGGTACCTTGCGTTCTTCACTCACCCTATGGCAAGCAAAGAGTTGCTATACTTTCATCTCCCAATCTAGGTAGATTTCTACATTCTTCTTACCATGGAAGTGAGGTAGGTCTACTCTAACCTCCCTTGGCCCCTCTTGCTCCCTTTGCCTATTTCTTCTAAGGGGTGGTTGGTAATAGTCATTGATTCTAAGGCTTCCCTCCCCTAGAGACTGATTACTTTTAGAATGGGATGTATGAGTATGAGTTTTTATTTTTATTTTTGAGACTTCTCTTCCTTGGCTTTAGTCAATTCATTGATTTTAGTCTCATTCTCCAATTGTCTAAAAGAAATCATTTGCACAGCTTGTGAAACTTCTTTCAAAAGAGTTTTCAAAGATTTTATTTCACTTTCAATAGACTTTGCAGAATGAGAAGAAGAAGACATAACTAGAGCTTTGTGTGTAGAAGTATTTTACCTTGAGAAAATTTAGGGAAGTCAAAGAAGGTAGTCTTCCAGGTAAGGGAGGTGAGTCACAATGGACTACTTAAATACCAAGCCTTGCCTTAGCCAAAGACTATCCCTCAATGTCTTCACACAAAGCTTTCTCTTAGTAAACCACTTAAAACACAATTAGGTTGGAGAAATCAGATTTTAATGCAAGAAAACAATGCAAACTAGCTAATTAACCAAGCAAGAATTAAAAAAGCTTTTAAGCAAGACAAAACAATTAAAAACGTAACTAGCTAAAGCAAAGAGGTGCAATTAAAACAATTAACAATTGCTAAACTAGATAATTCTACACTAGTCGGCCCTAGGTGAGGCTTCTAGGACACTTGGAGCCCTTGAAGACACACTCACTGTCTAAACACGTAATTAAAGAAGTAATTAACAAAAGTTAAGTTGCAAAGAATAAAGAAAACTCCCTTTGTTGATCTTTTTTTTGCTATTGGCACTTCCTTGGTTGTCTTTTCTTTGTTGGGCCTTCCAATGTTTGTGGTGTTTTTGGTAGGTATTTGTTTTCTGCCCTTGCTTTTGTTCCTCTTAGAATTAGGGAATTAATCCTCCAATCCAGCACCTATCAAGCAAACTAGACCTCACTCAAGTCAAATTTCCACTCAAATAAGCACCAATTGAGAATCAATCCACCACCAAATTTAGAGGCCAAAGAATTAAAGCAAGAAACAAATTAATTGGAAAAACAGTAACACACAAATGGAATTAAAATGTGACAACTAGAAAGAGTTCCAAAGAAATATTAGACAAGCAAATAAAGGTACTCAAAGAAAGGTAGACACACAAAATGGATCCTAAGAATAGCACTAGAATTGATTTCAAAATCAAAAACAGCACCACTGAAAAAATTGTTGTGGGCCAGAGAGGGTGATTTTCCCCGATTTATGCTGAGCTGTCCTTTTAAGATTTGCTTCTGAAAATTTATATGCCAATAATTCAAGATCTTAACTAAATTCTGGCGTTGGTTTCACTCCAAACACATGAACCATTTTTTTTTTAATAAATTTTCTAAAATCAGTGTTCAGTTACGCCAACTGTAGCGCCAGATTTGCACACTGTTTTTATAATATTTATCATTTTTTTTCTATTGACTCTTTTGAACTGATTCTTTTTTTGTCTTTTCTATAACACCTCAGTCTTGCATAATCCAGAGAATCAGAAATTTCCTATGTGGGAAAATAATTTTCTTAAGCAAAACAGCTAGCACAGAGTTATGCAAAACAGGGGATTCTGTAAAATCTGGAAAAAAACAGCAAGATACCAAAAGAAAAACACAATGGAATTGGTGAAAAGGAATTTGTGTAGATCTAAACACAAATATGAACTCAAGCAAAAAAATAAAAGGCACCAAAGGATAAAAAAAAAAGCAGATTCAAAACAAACATTTAGACCAAAATCAAGAAACTAATAAGCCAAATAAAGTACTACTATGATTTGATGACATTTTGAAAAAACATGACTAGACAAAACACATATAGATTAAGAAATTAAAAGACTCAAAGAGCATAAAATGAACCAAATAAAATTGCAATAAGGACACAAATACCTAAAATAAAAAAAGCAACACAAAGTGTATGGAATCCTACCAAAAATTGCATAAAGATTGCTCAAGAACAATTGAACAAGATGTACCGATTGAAATTTCCAAACAGCACACCAATTCAAAGCAAAAATTAAAAAACAGCAAGACAATATGGAATGTAAAGAACAACACGGATTAAAGAAGAACTCAAAATGAAAATGACCAAGAACTACTCATCTTTGAAGAACCTATGCTCATGATACCAAATGATGGCATTCTCATGGAGCTCTTCTTGGATGTTTGTGAATATGGTGCGGAAGCTATGGTGAAAGTGGGCAAGGTCCTCCTAGGAGTTGTGGTGACCTTGAAGGTGCATGAAGTGTATTGAAAAAGGGAGGTTCGGCCAGCCCTCTTGGTAAATGGTGAAGAGAAGATTAGGTCCTAGAAACTAGGCAAAGGCAATGTATGGCACTAAATTGGTAGCATAACATTACTCTCATTAATCTTGAAAATACAAGTGATGGGCTTCTCCTTTTATAGGCTAAGGAGGCTGTAAATGCTAAGCTAAGAGAAGATGAAATGCAAGCAAAATGAAATGGAAATGTGGAGGCACATAGCACATGGAGCACATGACCGTTCCCAGTGGAGAATCTTCTAGAAAACGTGAGCTAGCTAGGTTAAAAACAAAAGGAAACAAGTTTATGCTTTCTAACACTACACTAACTACTAAGCCACCCCTAATGGGCCTCCATGTAGCATGTACAAGTTCTTCTCCCTCCCATTCGTTGCTTGACCCAATTGTGCGTGAAGATGCTTGGCCATGGACCTAGTGATAGGTCCTAGACGGTTTAGGCTTCCTCCTAGACGCTCCTTTTGTAGTCGCCCCTCATCTTGTGCTAGATGCTCCCTTCTTGAGTCTAGACGCTCCCCACATGGCTCTAGACGGTATAGACTTGGATCTTGTCGTCCATAGTGTGGTGAGCTTGGCCCTCCTCCATCACCAGGCCTAAAGCAAACAAGAAGACTACAAGCCTTCAAGAATGGGCTCTAATGAATATCTCTCTTTATAGTTTCTTTTGTATAAATTTGTAAATAATATAGAATAGTTTTAGGATGTTGTAAAGAGGGAAACCTTAAAGACACCTCCATTGTATAGCAGTTTAGGCACTAGTTTTAGGAAAAATCTAGAAAGTTGTCTCTTAACACTCCTTTAGGTGCTATAATTGAAGGAGTTAGAAGGTGACCTTTCAAAAAGCTTATCTTGTAAGCTTCTCTTGTACTTTGTGACCAACCCTCTCTATTATAAAAGGGGTGCTTAGGTCTTTGAAGTAATAAGAATTGATTTTTAAGAGTAAAGAACCTCTACCAATTTGGTGAGTGAGTGAGAGAGACTTGTGTCTTCTTCTCTTCTAGTCTTATCTTGAGTGAATTCTTGGGCTTCAAGTGGCGGCAACAACACTCATCTTGAAGCCAATCATCCTTCAAGTGGCGTGCACATTCCAAGAGCTTCATCCACATAAGTCCATTTTCCCTTCATTCCAAATTACCCATTTTTGTTCTACTTGTTTGTTTTCACTTTCAATCGGTGCAATCACTTCCTTATGATGTCCTCTTTCATTTGCTGCACTTATATTCAATTTTAATCGGTGCAAATTGGTTGTTCTTGCTGTTTTGGTCTCGTCCTCTATGGGTATAAATGCTATATGTTGTGTTTTTGAGTTTCTATCCTTAGGCTTGTTGTTCAAAATGGGTTTCTGTGTGAGTTTGACTTGGTTCTTGTGTTCTTGTTTAAGTTCTTGAATGGGTAAGGAATCTTGATCCAATTCTAAAGGTGCCTAATCATATTCCAACTCTTATTGAATCCATAACATGTCCATATCATATCTCTATCATGTTATTGGAATCATATCATAAAGGCTACATCGAGTTTTATACCATCTTCGGCGAGGAGAAGAACACCAAGACCATATACTTGGTGATTGACGCTAACACCTTGTATAATATTCTCCTCGGACGACCGACCATCAACCGGCTGATGGCGATCGTCTCCACACTCCACCTAGCAATGAAGTTCCCCTCAACGTCAGGAGACATTCTCACGGTGCATGTGGATCAAAAGGTTTCCCGAGAATGCTATGTCGAGATCCTTAGGGTTGAGCCGCTACGCATGGAACAATGCCCTAAGCGCAAAACTTCTTGAGGACAAAAATCTTCTCACAGAGAAGACCAGCCTACTCTGATGAAGCATACGGTCACCATGGTGAATCTTGATCACTGGAGGACTGAGGACAGGCTAGAGGCCAAGGAGGAGTTGCGCTGAGTGCCCCTTCTTGACAAAGAGCATAATACCTGTGTCAGTACAGCCATAACAACTGTCGAGGTTGAGCTGATGCATACCACGCTGAAGAAGAATGTAAACCTTTTCGCGTGCACGACATTCGATATGTCGGGAGTGAGCTCAAATATCATGATTGACAAGCTTTCGTTGTTCAAGGAAGCATGCTTAGTCGCGCAAAAGAAGAGAAACCATGGTGACGAGAAGAGTCTCGCAGCCAAGGAAGAAACCGAGAAGCTCCTCGCGACCGACTTTATTCGTGAAGCCTGATACATGACATGGTTGGCCCACGTAGTGATGGTCACGAAACTGAACGAAAAATGGAAAATGTGTGTGGATTACACGAACCTGAACAAGGCTTGCCCAAAAGACTCATATCCACTCCCAAACATCGACCGACTGGTAGATGGAGCGGTTGTTCTTGTCGGTTGATTTGGTCGCTAGTTGACTCTGGGAACAGGTTGTGACTACGTCTACCTCTGCTGGAATTTTCTCTTTCCCTTGGATGTTGGAACGCGGCTCTGTTTGAAACAGAGGGGACCCTACCTATTGATTGCACTCCGACGATCAAGTCAATACAGGGCTTATAGAAATAATGAGTAAGTAAGCAAGTAGTTTCAGTCTTAAGAAACGGTGTACCTTTAGCAGGGATCTCAAGTCTCTTTTATAGAATAATTTTAGGTTACTTCTTGTAACAACCCTTCTCTCACGAGAACCTTATCTCGAGTGAAAGTAGGTTTGATGGGAGGAGAGTCTCTTAAATGTGCATAATCTTAATACGACAACCGCATAATCTTAATAGCATGGCCGTCAGGGTACCAACTCATGTACCAACATCATGGGGCCTGATCCTGCCTGTTGACCGGAACGCTGGAAACTGCCTCGTCGAAGGATCGACGTGTGCACCGCTTCACACCTCCGTTCCTCTTCGAGATCCACCTCAAGAACTTGCAAAGAAACAGAGCGGCGCCGCTGTGGTCGATCGCACTCCAACGCCCAAGTCAGTGACCGAATCACCAAATACTAAGAGAACAAGAACCGTGCAAATCCTCTCTCACAGTAAGCTCTATAACTCGCAAGCGTAAAGAATGTATTCTGAACATGCGTACCTCAGAAAGTTCGTTGAGAACTCTTATATACCTGGTTACTTTCTCTCTCCTGGCAGTTACAGACTTGGACACGTGGCTCGCATCCAACTGTACACGTGCCATCATCTGGAGCCTCCTTGACTTGGGCGCTGCTCCTGACTCTCTCTTTGGCTAAGTTATTTATGCATGGTGCTGCCCAGTACGTAGCTAACTTGGGAGTGCGATTTCTACTGGAACTGGCGAGTTAGGGTGCCTTCATACACCTTCCCTGTGGTCTCGCCGGCCGCCTTCATAATCTGCACCACCTTCATCTCTGGCGATGTGCTTGCTCTGGCGATCTCCAATCACTAGGTCGCCTGAGTCTACATCTGGCGACTTCATCTTTAACCCGGTGATCGCCGATTCTGGTATGCTGGAGATCGGAACACGCCAACTTAATAATTGGCGACTTCACGAGCCCCCCGACTTCCTTCCCTTCTGCCAACCTGGCGCCTTGTCAACACGCCTATACTGTAGCTTGATGCCACGTCATCACTTTCGACTACCAGGGCGGTGCATAATCTTAATACGACAACCACATAATCTTAACAGCATGGTCGTCAGGGTACCAACTCATGTACCAACATCATGGGGCCCATCTGTCCACTATAGGCGTACAAGCCTTTACGTATCATGCATGCAGCTCATTCCCCAAAACCCTAGAGCTCTTGGGCTTAGGCATCTTTAGAGAATATGTACTTGTGCTAGACTCAAATGTACTAAACACACCATTTGCACTTTTTCACTAACAGGCCTTATATACGTTAAGTATATGAATGAACCTCAACACACACATACCTAGGGCCCAATTACATGGCCCATTAACTCGACCAGACCATCAAGCTGACCTGCTTGACACATGTGCCGATGTCTGATCACCGAGCGCTGAGCCCAACGCTCTAGTCCAGTACACAAGCCCCCAGGCTCGAGCTGGAACTTGTTTAAGTTAAGAGGCCAACTGCTCGTCCATAGCGACCTACGTGTCTTGACGCGACACACAGTACTTTGAGGTGATGTATCATCATACTCCATCACGAGCGTACATGTGGCCATCACCAACGGTTGGAAATCGTTGCCGCTTGCGCTTCACTTATATGTTAACCCTTCGAAAATTCATGCTCTCGTCATTGTTTCATTCCCCTTCGCGCTTCTCTTTCGAACGCCCTGCTCCCTCTTCTTCAAACAAACCTCCTCCCCTCATTTCATCAATTGACTCAAGGTACGCTTTTTTTTTTTATCTTGTGACTGCTTTTAATATGCCACATCATTTCAATGCCTTTTAATATGCTCATAATTGCGATGAGATTGTTTACATTTCTTGTGATTATGATTGCAAATGCCTTTGCTTTTCACTTCGTCGTTCCTTTCTTCAAAACGAATGCGCTTCTTGATCTGAGTATTGTATTCGTTTATCTGCTTTCTTTGTTTTAGCTTCTCTGTGTGATGGATTACAAAACCTTGTATCCCTGGGCTCCCAGCTCCCTTTTATAAGAAACCTCAAAGTTCACAACTCGTGAGAAAATAGTGTTGTATAGGAAGAGCGAACACCTTAAGAAGAGATGTCGTTTTAGTAGAGAAGACGATAGGTTTGTTATGATTGTGCCATGTAGGCTAGATGAGCCAGTCTATTGTTATGAAGCATCAAACCCAGATGGGACATTACGTTTCTTCTACTCCACCGTATTCAAAGCTCTTCTGCTTCGCCTACCTTTATACAATTTCGGAAGAGCCTTTCTCACCAAAATCAATACCGCCTCTGCCGAGCTACACCCAAATAACTGGGCGTTAGTTCGAGGTTTTTCCATCCCGTGCCCCCACTTTGGCCATCTGCCATCAGTGGAAGTGTTCTTATTCTTCTTTAAGGCCAAACGGCTAGGTCGCCAGCTGTGAGTGAACTTCAACGGGGTTGATGTGAGAGTTTTGTTGACCTCCTTCCAGAAATCCTACAAAGGCTTCAAGGGCAAGTTTTTCAAAATCCGCTGCAATGACAACGATCCAACCCTCCTAGACGGGTTCCCTCTATACTGGACTGAGGAACCCGAATTCCAAAAACCCAAACGCCTTGAAGACCTGTCCCAGCGAGAACAAGAGGTGTGCCTCTTCCTTTCCAACCTCAAGGTGGTGTTTGACACCGCCATCTTGATAAAGCATGAGTACTGCCCACGAGTCTTAAGGCATACATTGGTATCCCCCTTCCCTTTACTCCCGCTAATGATATATTGTATGTGTGTGTTTGTTGAATTCTCCTTTGTTTTTAATGCAGACAACATGCTCAGGCTCAACAAAAAGGATTTGGCGGTCATGGCCAAGAAGATGAAAGCCGCTTCGCACTCCTCCCTTACCAAGGAGCTGAAAATGAAAGAGGTGGTTGCGGTGGCTGCCTCAGATGACGAAGACATGTTCTTGGGGTCTGTCTTTAAGTGAAGGAGCAAAACTGCCCTTCAGCCCACCGAGCATTCATCCTCTGATGGACGGGCTCCTTCACAACGCCTTCCTCTACCCAGTCCTTCCCCAGCTCGAGACATTATGGTGCAGGAGAGTGGGGGATAGAACCTTCGAAAGGGGGTAGTGTAGGATCCATCCTTGGATGCCACTTTCTTTCTTGAGAAGACCCTACTCCCTGCCGAGGCCAAGGAAGAGCTGGACAACCTGAGGGAAGACCAGCTGGTTGGTCAAACTGTGAGGCAACTGGGGCAGGCCTTAGCCACGAACTGCCTCGCCCTTTCCAAGCAATGAAAGGGAAAGCTTCATCTAAGGAGGAGGTTCTCAAGGCTACTAAGCAAGTTAGGGAGCTCCAAATTACATGCTAAGAGACCAAAGTCCTCTTGACTGAAAAGTATAAGGAGGCCTTGGGATTATCTGTAAGGAATGCTAAGCTCCATGCTGAAGTGGAAAGGTTGAGAGGAGAGCTGGCCCAACGAGAAGAGGAAGTAATGTCGAAAGATGCCTCGCTAGAGTAGACCAAAGAGGAATTGACCAAAGATGCTGCCAACTCCTACATGATGGGGTTTGATGATGCTGTTGCCCAAGTCACCTGCATCTACCCTAAGTTGGACCTCTCCAACATAGGTTTAGGCAAAGTTATCGTGGATGGGCAACTGGTAGATGAGGAATAACAGTGTGGGGTCCCCCTGCTATCACCTCCCTTTTGTAACCTTATGAACAATTTACGATTTCTGCACATATATGAATGTCTCCTTTCCTTACTTTGACTAGAATAGAACAATGTATGTCTCGAACAATCACAACTTCCATAACTTAGCAATTAATCTATGAATGTCGATGATCACCCCATGCTTAAGTAACGTGGTCATCATGGTAAATCAATCAATGGTAAACTATGATTCGGGGTACCTGAGCTCAGAGCCTTTCTGGACAACAGGTCCTCTTACGTGAATCACTATAAATATTTATACTCCTTAAAGAGAGGTTCCAACATGGTTCAAGTCAATGGCGAGCAACGATCAAGGGTACCTGAGCTCAAAGCCTCTCTAAGCAAAAGGTATTCATACTTGAATTGCTATGAACCTTTATACTCCTTAAAGGGAGGTTCCACCGTGGTTCGTGTTAATACAATGGCGAGCAGCGACTAGGGGGTACCTGAGCTTAGAGCCTCTCTGAGCAAAAGGTATTCACGCCTGAATCGCTATGTGTTGAGCATTGAAGCTTTGATGTTTCAAATCACATGAAGCCTGAAGCTGTGCTGCTTTCTGGGTTTGGGTTTTGATTAGGTTGTTTAGAATCTTTGTTAAGATCAGTCTTTAAGTCTATGCAAAGCTTTATCAAAACGGTTTTAAGAAACTAAGTGTTTTTCCAAGCAAAGGGAAAACAACCGGTTAATTTGTCAAAATAATCAGTTGTTTCCCACTTAGCTGGCTGGATGTTTTGAAACTGCTTTTTGAATCAATTGTGCGAACTGCTAGACTCATTCAACCGGTTAAATCATTGTGTCAACCGATTAAATGTGTGTTTTCATAACAGTTTTTTGAAAACTTGTTTTAACTTATTTGGTTGTTCAAAATTGCCTACAACGAATGCTTTTCAAAGACTATAAGTAAAGTTTTCGTTCAAATCTATTTACATACAAAAAATACAACAAGTATTGATTCAAATTTGAGAAAGAGATTTGGTTTTGAAAGTGTTTTCAAAAAGATCAAGATTGCTTTTAAGCTATGCTGTGGTGACAAGTGTTGATCATAGGATCTTTGATTTTGTAATTCCAGGTGTTTTCTATCCTTGCTTAGTGTCTTGTAATTATACTTTCTTTACATACTGTTTGTTGTTGAAATCCTGTAAAGACAGAGGTTGTTCTTTCCTGAGGTGTTAAGTGTTGCAAAGGGGTTAGTAGGCTTTGTGGGATTCAAAGTCACCTCTTTGTGGTGTGTTTTGTAATCTGTGTTGATTGCTAGTGGAAACTCAGAGAATTGTGTGAGAACTGGATGTAGCTCAGGGATTGAGTGAACCGGTATAAAACCATTGTGTAAATCTTTCTTTCTCTTAAGCTATCTAACTGTTTGATAATTTTGTTGCTATAAACAACCGTTTAAAATTCTGATATCTGTTTCTTTTGGATTGTTTGATTGCATTTCTTAAGTTCTTATCTGAGTTGTTTGTTAAAGATTCATTCTACACCAAGTATTTGTGAAAATATTTTATAAAATAATTCACCCCCCTTCTTATTTAGGCCATCATTTCTTACACTATGAACCTTTATACTCCCTAAAAAGAGGTTCCACCGTGGTTCATGCCAATACAATGGCAAGCGGCAATCAGGGGTACCTGAGCTCAGAGTCTCTCTAAGTAAAACGTATTCACGCCTGAATCGCAATGAACCTTTATACTCCTTAAAGGGAGGTTCCACCGTGGTTCGTCCCAATACAATGGCAAGTGGCGATCAGGGGTACCTAAGCTCAGAGCCTCTTTGAGAAAAAAGTATTCACGCCTGAATCGCTATGAACCTTTCCACTACCTAATGGGAGGCGAGCCATTGCAATGTCGAACAAAGGGATAGGTGCCCTCGTATCATCATCAGTTACACACAGTGCGCTTGCTCAGACAACAAGCTAGTCAAGTGGTCCTCTTGGTGTTATCAAAGTATACTGCAAGCATGTTTTCCAAATAACTTTTTGTTGGGTAAAAACCCTGATAAGGGAAAAATAGTGTCCCCTTTGTTAGGATTGATGGCTTAAACAAGAGGGGGGGGGGGGGTGAATTGTTTCTAAAACCTTTTCGCAAATATATGATTACAAATGAAACTTTAACAATCAATCACAGATAATCAATTAAGAAGGAGAATTAAACAAAGATTCAGAAAACAGTCTCAGTATTTTAATCGGTTAAAAAAACGATATAACTGGTTATTTAAGTTACAAATACAAAAGCAGTTTGTAAGGCAGGAATATCAACCGGTTGAAAATACAAATTAACCTGTTGTTTATGATAACATATCAAACAGTTATGAAGAGAAGAGATAGAGAGATTTACACACAAGGTTTATACTGGTTCACTCAATCCAGAGCTACATCCAGTCCTCAGTCAAACAACTGAGTATTTCACTATGTAATCAATCATAGATTACAACAACACACACGACAAAGAGGTGACTTTGAATCCCACAAAACCTACTCACCCTCTTTGCACCAGCACACACCTCAAGCCAGAATCAAACTGACTTTACAGGATTTTACAACAACGTTTACAGAATGTAATTTGAACAATTACAAGAAACTAAGAAAGGGTAGAAAACACCTGGATTACCAAAGACCAGAAACCCTATGATCAGTTCTTGAATCACAGCAAAGCTAAAAAGCAATCTTGCTAAACTTGGAAAACTTCTTTTCACAAACAGATTGTAATCTATCTTTTTTAATCTCAAATCTGAGTGTTAAAACTTGTCTCATTTTCTGTATGAAACATTTGAAAGAAGGTTATATTTATAACCTTTGAAAAGCCACTGTTAAAGGCAGATTTGAACAATTGAATCAGTTAAAACAGGTTTTCAAAATACTGTTATGAAAACTTACTTTCAATCGGTTGAAACCACGATTTAACCATTTGAATGGTTTCAGCAGTTACACAACTGATTCAAAAAATAGTTTCCAAAACTCCTTTGCCAGCTAAGTGACAAACAACCGATTGTCTCAAAACTTTAATCGGTTGTTTTTCCCTTTGCATGGAAAAACACTTAGTTCTTTAAAATATATTAAAACAGGCTTTGTGTAGGAATCAAGACTGATCTTACATAAATTCTAAACACTCTAAACCACACCCAAACCAAAAGCAACAAGGCTTCAAGCTTCATCTTGAATTTGAAACATCAAAGCTCCTATCTTCAACACCCTTAAACGTTCACACTACATACAAATAGCACATTAACTTAAATAAAACTTAAGATTGGCCCCGTTCCATGTTCGAGGAATAATCCTGCCCTCCAAGGTCTTGAGTCTATATGCTTCGTTCCCGAGTACCTCTATCACGCGAAATGAGTCGGTCCATTTAGGAGACAAGTTATTCTCCAACTGATAGGGGTGAGCTTTTCGCATTACCAGGTCGGTGACCTGGAACTGCCAGAGTCTTAGCTTGGACTTCTGCCTATACTCCACCCTTCTCTTAAAGGCTTAGACCTTGATGCGCGTTTCCTTTCTCACGTTGTCGAGCAGGTCTAAATTGACCTTCCTTTCCTCGTTAGACTCCTCCGCCACGAAGTACTGGAACAACGGTGAACTTTCCTGGATCTCGACGGGGATCATATCATCCGACCCATACACCAGGCTAAAAGGTGTCTCCTTGGTGGTGGATTGGGGAGTTGACAGAGATCAAGCTCAACAAGAAGAAGTCGAAGATGAAGATGCTCAAAAGGATATTCGCTCATCATCCTTCTCACCCCAAAGGATTACTAGGAGCAAATTTAAGCAATTAGGAAGTAGTGGTCAAATGTTTTCTCTTTTTGTAATATCTTTTGTATAAACTTTTAAATGCTTAAATATAGTTTTAGGAAAGGTGCTAAGAGGGAAACCTAAAGATACCTCTTATGTCAAAGCATCTTTAGATATTAGTTTTAGAACTTTTTAGTAGATTGACCCTTCATCACTCACTTTAGGTGCTAGAAAGTGAGAGATGTGCAAGGGACCTTTTGGATAGCTTCTTGTGTAAGCTTCATGTACTTCATGACCGGTCCTCTTCCTATATAAGGAGGGCTTGAGTCCTTTTAAATGCAGATTTGATATTTTGACTACCGAATTTCTCCCAAATTGGTGAGTGCTTGAGAGACTTGAGTCTTCTCTTACCTAGTCTTATCTTGAGAGCAATCTTGGAGCCTCAAGTGGCGGTATCTCCACTCATCTTGGAGCTTTGCATCCTCCAAGTGGTGTGTTCCTCTCCAAAGACTCCAACCACATAAGTCTTCCTATCTTTTCCATCCTTTTCATCCATTTCCATGTCCACATAAAATCTAGAAACATGTATTAGGCTTTTCTTGCACTTTTGTTCGGTTCAATTTTTCAATTCTTGTTTTGTTCGGTTCATTTCAGTTGTTAGCCATTTTAATGGGTTCATTAGCTTTCTTTCATGCTTTTGTTCAGTTTAATTGCTTTCTAAGTAGTTTTAATCGGTGCCTTTCCATTCTTGTGCATTTCAATCGGTTCATTTGACAAGAAATGGGTTTCTACATGAGTTTTGGTTTGATGGCTCAAGTTTTGGTGAGTTATTGAATAAAAGAACATTGATCCAATTCTAGAAAAGTGCCTATTCATAGTCCAACTCAAGTTGACTCCATAACATGTCTATGAAACATCTATATCTTGTTATTGGAATCATATCAGGAACGGTATGGTAAGCCCACACAATTCGAGGAACCTCGTCGGCCCAAGTTCCCTTAACTTTCTCCAGTCTCCTCTTTAGGCCTTTGAGCAAGACTCAGTTAGCAGATTCGACCTGCCCATTAGTTTGAGGGTGCTCTACCAAGATAGGGTGAGTGTAGCCATGCCTGAACAATTTTCCATCCACCAGGGTATATCTGCCTGCATTCTTCTTAACGATTTTGGCCTCCGTTGGCTCCTCCGGGAGTAGGCCATAAGCCAGGTAATGCCTATAGGGTGTCATCCAGGTTTCACTCACGTCAACTAAGCAAACGTCCGACGATTCTTCCTGACAAGTCATAAACACTTACCTTGGGCACCTTCATCGTTTTTTGTGTTAACTATCGATGCCCTCTTCTTCCACCCTCCAAGACACTCACCTGCTGGACCTCCTCCACGCAGCCTGTGGTGGTTTTGGGTGCCCGAATAACTGACCTCTGTCGGCCCCCTTGCTCGAGCTAGCGAGCTTGGCCAGTAAATCAACTCGGGCATTATGCTCCCTAGGAACGTGTACCAGCTCGAACGTAACGAAGGTCTATTTTAAGAGCATCACATACTTCAAAATAGGAGGCCATCTGGGGATCCTTGGCCTGGTACCCGCTCGTAACTTGTTTGGTCACTAGCAGCAAGCCACTTTTTACCAGCAAACTTCCAGCGCCCATCTCTTTGGCTAGCAATATTCCTGCCACCAACGCTTCGTACTCAGCTTGGTTGTTGCTGGCTTTGAAAGCAAATTTCAGGGTCTGCTTGATTAGTAACCCGTTTGGTCCCTCCAAGATGATACCAAGTTTACTGTCTTGCTGGTTAGAGGACCCATCCACGGAGAGAACCCACTAGAAATATCCACTATCTAGCTAGATCGTTGCCGAGGAGAGTTCTACTACAAAGTTAGCAAAAACTTGACCCTTGATAAGTCCTCTCAGCTCGTACTGCACACCGAACTCGGACAGCTCTACCGCCCAGCGCACCATACCTGCCACGTCAGATTTCTACAAGACCTTACAGATGGGAAGGTCGGTCATCACGATCATTGTGAAGCTCAGGAAATAGTAGCGGAGTCTCCGAGCTACGAAGACCACTGCCAAGGTCGCCTTCTCAATGGCTTGATAGTGCACCTCGGGCCCCTGCAGCACTTTGCTAACAAAACGCACATGTCTATGGACGTGATCCTTCTCATGTACTATGACCGAGTTGATCGCTCGATCTGTGATAGCGAAGTAAAGGAGGAGGGGAGTACCTGGCAACGGTTTGCACAAAACAAGTGTGTTGACCAAGTACTCCTTCAGCTTGAGGAATGCTTCCATGCACTCGCCAGTCCACACAAAACGATTGTTCCTCTTCAAGCATTGGAAATAAGGATAGCCCTAGTCTCCTCCAACTGATAAAAACCGGGACAGGGCGGCCATTCGTCCTATCAGTTGTTGTACCTCCTTCACCGAGGTCGGGCTCCTCATTGCAATGATCGTCGCACACTTCTCGGGGTTTGCCTCGATTCCCCGCTCGGTGAGGAGAAACCCCAAGAATTTCCCTGCTTCCACCCTGAATACGCACTTTTCGGGATTAAGCTTCAAATCGTACTTGGCTATTGTAGTGAATAGCTCCTCTAAATCAACAACATGCTGGTCCTTCTCCTTGGAGGTGACGACCATGTCATCGACATACGCCTGCACATTTCGCCCAATCATGGGGGCAGGAATCCTATCCATCAACCTCTGGTAGGTTGCACCAACATTCTTAAGCCCGAATGGCATCAACTTATAGCAATAGCTAGAGACCTCTGTCATGAATGTTGTCTTGCGTTCATCTCGAGGGTGCATCCGAATTTGGTTATACCCCGAGAAGGCATCTAGAAAGCTGAGAAGTCGACAACCTGATGCGCTATCCACTAGGGCGTCGATGTTGGGCAGTAGATATGAATCCTTTGGATAGGCCTTGTTCAAATCCATAAAATTGACGCACATTCTCCACTTTCTGTTGGCCTTATTGAAAAACACTACGTTTGGCAACCACTCAGGGTATTGGATTTCCCTTATGTGGACAACATTTAACAGCTTTTAAGTCTCTTGCCTGATGACCAATGTCTTTCTTCATTGAATTTCCTTCGCCTTTGTAGGACAGGCCTGACCTTTAGGATCATCATGGGTCGATGACACAGAATGTCAGGGTCGATACCGAGCATGTTTGAAGTAGATCATGCAAAGGCGTTTAGATGTCGTGCTATCAATTCGACGATCTGGTTCTTCATCTCTTGGCTTAGGGACTTTCCAAGCTTGAACTTCTTTCCTGAACCTCGCCTGCTAGCTCAGGTCGCCTTTCCCGGTTGATCTCCGCACGGGTGACCCCTTCTACTTCTTGAGGTTGGGCGGTGATTGCGCATACTCCTCTTTTAGCCTTCAGGCTATTCTCATAGCATTTCTTTGCCGCCTTCTGGTCGGACTTGATGGTAATTACCCCTCCCTCGAGGGAAGGCAACTTAAGGAGGTTAGGGTAGATCTACCTTATTTCCATGGGAAAGAAAATGTAGAAGCTTACTTAGATTGGGAAATGAAGGTAGAACAGTTGTTTGCTTGCCATAGAGTAAGTGAGGAAAGAAAGGTACCTTTAACTGCCCTAAGCTTTCAAGGTAATGTTATGTATTGGTGAACTGCCCTAGAGCAAGATAGGCGCCTTCATAAGGATACTCCTATAGAGTATTGGAATGATCTTAAGGGAGCCTTATGACGCCGCCATATTCCCTCCTATTATAATAGGGAGTTAATGGACAAGCTCCAAAGACTCCAACAAAAGACTATGAATGTAGAGGAATATAGGCAGAAAATGGAATTATATATGATGATAGCCTCAATTAGGGAGTCTGGGCCCACCACCATAGCAAGATTTTTGAGTGGACTCAATCTTGAGATTAGAGATAGAGTTTAACTTTTACCCTATAGAGACTTGAATGATTTAATTCAACTTTGTATCAAAGTTGAACAACAAAATTTAAGGAAAACTTCAAGTCGTAGGGAAGGCCCATACTCTAACTCCTATCCCAAGAGAGAGTATAAAAGGGAGGAAACCCCAAAAGAAAAATCTAAGGAAACTCCCAAAAATATAGATAAAGAAGTGATAACCCCACAACCCAGTAGCCGAGATACTAAATGGTTTAAATGCTTTGGAAGAGGTCATATAGCTGCCCAATGCCCAAATAGGAGAACCATATTCCTAAGAGGTAAGGATGTATATAGTAGCCAAAGTCATGAAGCTAGTGGCGAAGAAGAAAAAGAAAATAATGAAGGGGCTTATCCATGTGAGGGTGAGTTAATGATGATTTGTAGAACCCTCAACAACCAACCTAGTACGAACCAAGAGACACAAAGGGAGAACATTTTTCACACAAGGTGTAATGTTTTTGAAAATGTTTGTTCTCTCATTGTGGATAGTGGTTCTTGCTGCCATTGTTGTAGAGCTAGGATGGTTGAGAAGTTAAATCTACAATTAATACTGTTAGAATGGATGACTTTAAACTAGAGGGGGGTGAATAGTTTAAAGAGAGTTTTCGTAAACTTTTAAAACAAGAATGAAATTATCACAAGAAACAATTGATAAGAAATTCAGTTTGCCAAAACAGCAATTAAAAACAGCAGTACCAGAAAAACAATCAGTTGTTTCACTGAAACAATCGATTGTTTATACCAGTAAACAACAAACAAAACTGAATTTAAAGAGTTAGGGATAGAGAGATTTCATACAGATGTTTATACTGGTTCACTCCAAACCCAGAGCTACATCCAGTCTTCTCAGAAACCCTGAGGAAATCCATTAAGTAATCACAACTAGATCACTTACACCACAACCAAGAAAGTGACCTTGAACACCTCAAGACACACACTCTTCTTGGCCAACACACCAACACTAAGATTGCCGATCTTGATCCCCTCAAGAACACACAACCAATCTCAGCAAACATAGAAACGAAACTTGTTTTACAGAGTACAAGGATTACACTTGTTACAGAAGATAATCTGAAATCAATACAAGCAGAATCCTATTCCACAACTTTGATCAATCACAAACTTTCAGCAATCTCAGCTCTTTGAAAAACTCAAAAACTCTTAGCAAAAATTTGTCAAAGATTTTTTCTCAAATCTGTTTTTCTGAATTTATTCAAAGATGTAGTTTGTTATCAAATCTTAACAAACTCTTAAATTGCATTAAAAGATTGGTCAAAGCATTTAATGACTGGAGCGTAAGCAGTTAAAACATTTAAAGTTCAGTCAAAGATAAAACAGTTTTTCTTTTATGGTCCCAAAACAAACAATCGGTTGTTTCCTCGAATCAATCGGTTGTTTTTGTTTTAACAGCTTAACCATTTGAAAAACAGTTTTCAAATCTTTTCTCAAAACATCTAAAACAATTGGTTGTTTCGACAAAACAATCGGTTGTTTTAACTTAGTTTGAAAACATTTTATTTTCATAAAGATTGAGAATGCTTATGCTTTAGATTCGATCAAGGGGTGGATTACAACACTCAAACTACCCAGAACTAGACTATAACAGCACAGCAACAGCAAGCACAGCCAAAGCTTTATCATCCTTCAAAGGGTTTGGATTCTTCAAAGCTTGAACACCACTTGGTTCAACAATCTTCCCCTATTTGATGAAGACAAATCCCTGATGCTTGTGTTGTACCTAATTGAATCTGAAGCAGTTCCTACAAGATACAGTTTTGAACAAAGCATAAAACTTCTAATATTTGGTTAACACAAATGTAAGATTTAAAGATCAGAGCTAAATATCAAAAACAAATATTACTCATCCAAACTGTTTTAACAACAACAAAAAAAACAGAAATTTAGGAATTTAAACACAACATATATATCTCCCCCTATTTGTCTTCACAAATAGACAAAGAGAAGAGATAAAATAAGATATTGTTTTGATTACATCAGAATTAAAACAGTAACAACAGAAGGAAAGAAAATTTAAAACACCAGATATAACCACAAAAAACAATCGGTTGTTCCGATAATTCAACCGGTTGTTTTTCTTCATTCATCATCATCAGCAAACTGAAGATCAAAGATTTGGTTATGGACAGCTTGAATTTGTTCATCTAGAGTCATGAAGCGTGCATCCATGTTGTCAAACCTGTTGTCAATCCTCTGGAAATTACTAACACAAAGATCATGGAGGTTTCTTTGATTTTCAGCAAAGCTATCAAGCCTATTCATCATTAGCCTTTCAAAAGGAGACATGGTTTGCATCTTTTCTTCTCGATTTCTAGCACCAGCACTTGGTCCAGCATCTTGATAATCTTCAGGTAGATCTTCATGTTGAACATCCATATCGGCAGGTTCATCTTGTTCAAGATCAGTAGCACCACTAGATGAGGCACCAAGGTCACCATCCTTACTAATCCATTTTCCACCTACTTTGGTAAAACCCATCTTGCTGAGTGATCCATTGTTCAACTCTTGAGTTGACTTGACCAACTTAGAAGTTTCATCTTCAAGGTTCACTTCAAAATAGAGTAGAAATTTAGATACTAAAACAACATATGGATAGTGATAGTCACTTAACCTCATAGCCTTTTGCATGTGCTCTTTGATGATGTGGATCCAATTGATTTTGATCTTCTTCATGATACAAAAAATATATACCAGATCTTCCTCAGTAAGAACAGAATGATTACTCCCCCTTGGAGTTAGAATCCAAGTCACAATGAGAGCAAGCAATCTTTCATCAAGCTTTAGACCTCCAACCGAGCATGTTCTCACTTGAGCATGTTGATTCTTCAAGCAACTTTTGTAGTATTGGATTTTCTTTAAATCCTCCACTATTCCAAGATTTCCTTTGTTGATTCTAAGGCCAGAGAACTTGAGACCAGCAACAATAGTCCATACTTCATGAGTTATCTCCATTTCTACACCTTTCACATGAGAAACTAGATTGTTTCCCTCAAACTTTAAATTTGTGTAGACACCCTTACCAAATCTGGATAAATGTTTCCTTCATCTTCGGGAACTTTCTGAGAGATTGATCCTTGAGCAGCCTTCTTACATTATCAAGCTTTTGACTTTTCAGCCAATCAAAGCATACAACTTTGGGGTTGTTTATCTTTTTTATACTTGTTTCATACCTATACCTCTCAATAAGATCATTGTCTCCAGAAAACCAGCCTTCTAGACTTCCTCCAGACCTTACAGCCCTGGTTTTGACTCTCTTTGAGGTGGGAGGAGTTGATTCCATGACGGCAGAGAAGAAAACAGAGAAGAGCTCACTTCACAGATTTTTGCAAGAGTTGTTGCAAGAGATGTTGCAATTGGTTGTTCTTGTGAAAGAGATCAGCTGCACCAGATTTTATAGCAGAAAAAGAATCAATTAGCATTCAATTTTATTTAGTGGGTACCTGATTTTTCAGAGAGAGAGGACTTGACTTTGCCCTGCACAGAAAACGTCAGAAAAAGCTGAAAATCACATGGTCTTCACATGTGATCTTTGACTAGTCATTAAGGCTCTTAAATTTCCAAGATTTTGGAATATTTTCCTTTATGACACTTGTAACTTCTCTCTGAATGTGATCAGCTTTCAATCACAGGTTCTTTGACCAAGATTCTCTCTTTGAATTGATCTGCAACGGATAGAAATTCAAAAATAGCAATTAAAAAGATTTCTTCACAGTGTTGTTAGACCCAAAACAATCAATTGTTTCGAAGAAACAATCGGTTGTTTTTTTGCAGCAATTAAAACTAATTTTGAATTTTAATTATGAGCAGAAAGAGTTCAAAGCAGATGACATTTAGCATATTAAAAGTATTTTTATTCCATGAGAAATACTTATAAAACACAAATTAAGAACAAGTAAAGGAAAGTCTTATCCTTATGTTAATTCTTCAATGAGCCATGTGCTTTATGATCAAGAAGCCTCTTTTCACTGTTTAGGTCCTTTGGACAGATGCATAGCATTGATCCAACTTCAATGATTGTCTTTTTCTTCCAAGAACTTGATCACATGACTCAGTCCTTCACACTTCTTTAGAATTCCTGCAAAAACATGAATTCAAGCAACAAGATTTGGTCCCTTCACCAATATGGGTCCAATAGATTTCTTTTTCTCACTTGGAACCTCACATCCTTTCAGAATCCATTTCATGTAGCCTCTAGGAACAGAGAATTTTCTTATATTGCAGAATCTAACCGAATGGCCCTTTTTCATGCAATAAAAGCATGTAACAACCGGTTGTTTCGATTTAACAATCGGTTGTTTCACTGGTTTTCTTAAGAAAAAATTTGAAAACTTATCTTGTTGGTTCTGTGGATTGAAACCCAAACCAGACTTTCCAAAAACACAGCTTTGAGATGCCAAGACATTCTCAAAGTTAGATTTTCCCTTTGAAAGCTTGTCCACAGTTTCAACAAGGTAGTGAACCTTTTTCTCAAGATTTTCACAATTTTCGCAAATGAGAGTGTCACACTTGCAAGAAGCATTTTTGAAATGGTTTTCCTTATTTTTGAAATCATTTTTAGATTTTTCAATCTCATCTTCAAGTGATTTCACTCTCTTTTCTAGCCAGCTGTTAAGATCTTTCAATCGGTTGTTTGAAAGAACCAATCGATTAGCTTCATCATGAGTTTCTTGAAAAGCTTCAAGTAATTCACTGTAATTTTGTTCATTCAAGGAAGCACATGAACTTACCTCACTTGAGCTGCAAGATTCATCATCATCTTTAGCAACCAAGCAGATGTTTGCTTTCTCATCTTCACTTGATGAAGAACTTGATGATGACACCTCATTTTCATCTCAAGCTATGTAGGCTCTTTTTGTCTTGCCTTTCTTTTCCTTGTAGCTAGACTTTTTCTCCTTGATTTTGTTTGGACAATCTGCCTTTATATGACCTTGCTCACCACAACCAAAACAAGTATAGTTATTGGAATTAAAATCATTGGATTTCTTGTTTCCATACCTTTCTTTGTTGTTGTCTTTGTTGCGGTTTCTCTTTAGGAATTTGCTGAACTTTCTTGACAGCAAGCTAAGGTTTTCCTCAACACTTACATCACTGGATTCTTGTTTTCCTTTGTGCTTGGAAGCTTTTAAGGCTATGCTCCTTGTGTGCTTGTCTTCACTCTCTTGAACATTGAGTCTATTCATCTCTAACTCATGTTCCCTAAGCTTTCCAAACAAAGAAGCAACACTTAATGATGTTAGATCTTTAGATTCGGAAATAGCAGTTACCTTGGGTTGCCATGCTCTACCAAGACATTTCAAGATCTTGATGTTCAGCTCTTCTTTATCAAAGGTCTTGTCAAGACTCGTGAGATGATTGATGATGTGCGTGAATCTTTTCTGCACCTCAACAATTGTTTCTTCTTTAAGCATTTTGAACATCTCATACTCTTGGATTAGAGCATGTTTCCTAGATCTCTTTACCTCATTTGTTCCTTCATGAGTGACTTCCAAGGTGTCCCACATTTCTTTTGATGATTTGCATTGAGAGACCCTGAAAAACTCATCAGAATTTAAAACAGAGTTTATAATATTTTTGGCAATGCAATCGAATTTGGCCTTTTTGCTTTCTGCATCAGTCCATTGAGACCATGGCTTCTCAATGACAGATCCATCCTTTTCAAACTTTGGGACAAAAGGACCATTTTCAATTGCATCCCAAATTCCTTTGTCAAGTGATTCCATAAATATTTTCATTCTCACTTTCCAAAATTGGTAGTTCAAACCGCAAAACAGAGGTGGTCTGTTAATTGAAGCACCTTCCCCAAAAGGTAGTCTATCAGCCATTTTAAAAACAATTTTAGGATCAACTTGAATAACTTTCAAGAACAAGCTCTTGATGCCAATTGTTAGAATGGATGGCTTTAAACTAGAGGGGGATGAATTGTTTAAAGAGAGTTTTCGCAAACTTTTAAAACAAGAATGAAATTCACAAGAAAAACAACAATCGGTTTTCCAAAACAACAATTAAAAACAGCAGTACCAGAAAAACAATCGGTTGTTTCACTGAAACAATCCGTTGTTTATACTAGTAAACAACAAACAAAACTGAATTTAAAGAGTTAGGGATAGCGAGATTTCACACAAATGTTTGTACTGGTTCACTCCAAACCCAGAGCTACATCCAGTCTTCTAAGAACCCTGAAGAAATCCACTAAGCAATCACAACTAGATCACTTACACCACAACAAAGAAAGTGACCTTGAACACCTCAAGACACACACTCTTCTTGGCTAACACACCAACACTAAGATTGTTGATCTTGATCCCCTCAAGAACACACAACCAATCTCAGCAAACACAGAAACGAAACTTGTTTCACAGAGTACAAGGATTACACTTGTTACAGAAGATAATCTGAAATCAATAAGAGCAGAATCCTATTCCACAACTTTGATCAATCACAAACTTTCAGCAATCTCAGCTCTTTGAAAAACTCAAAAACTCTTAGCAAAAACTTGTCAAAGATTTTTTCTCAAATCTGTTTTTCTGAATTTATTTAAAGATGTAGTTTGTTATCAAATCTTAACAAACTCTTAAATTGCATTAAAATATCGGTCAAAGCATTTAATGACTGGAGTGTAAGTAGTTAAAACATTTAAAGCTCAGTCAAAGATAAAATAGTTTTTCTGTTATGGTCCCAAAACAAACAATCTGTTGTTTCCTCGAATAAATTGGTTGTTTTGGTTTAAACAGCTTAACCATTTGAAAAACAGTTTTCAAATCTTTTCTCAAAACATCTAAGTATAAACAATCGGTTGTTTTGACAAAACAATCGGTTGTTTTAACTTAGTTTGAAAACATTTTATTTTCATAAAGATTGAGAATGCCTATGCTTTAGATTCGATCAAGGGGTGGATTACAACACTCAAACTACCCCAGAACTAGACTATAACAGCACAGCAACAGCAAGCACAGCCAAAGCTTCATCATCCTTCAAAGGGTTTGGATTCTTCAAAGCTTGAACACCACTTGGTTCAACAAATACCTCATCCTAAACCTTGTAAACTTCAGTGGATCAGTGAAGATGGGGAATTAACTGTAGATCAACAAGTGAAAGTCGAGTTTTCTATGAGAAACTATAAAGATAAAGTTTTATGTGATGTAGTTCCCATGGAAGCTTGTCATATTTTGTTGGGAAGACCTTGGCAATTTGATAAGAAAACTATGCACAATGGTCTTACCAATGAGATTACTTTCACTCATAAAGAAAAAGAAGTTTGTATTTTATCCCTTATCACCTTCACAAGTGGTAAAGGACCAAGTACAAGAGAGGAAAAGAAAAAAAGAGAGTAGAAAATCAAGAAAAATCCTTTAGGGAAAAAGAGGCGTGGGAGAAGAGTGTTCCTTCCCACAAGGTCATTCAGAAAGAAGAAGAAAAATTTGAAAACAAAATTGAAAAAATACTTCTCTCTGAACAACCTACAAGCCTCCTATTTTGTAAAGGAACACTTACATGCACTGCCACACTTACTGAGACTTGTGTTCTACCTCCTCAAGTAAAAGATCTTTTAAAAGAATTTGATGACATATTCTCTAAGGAAGGCCCTAGTGGACTTCCCCCTTTTAGAGGAATTGAACATCAAATAAATTTAGTTTCGAGAGCCAGTCTACCCAATAGACCAGCTTATAGAACTAACCCTAAAGAAACTAAGGAGATAGGATCACAAGTGCACGATTTGTTGGATAAGAGTTGGGTTCAAAAGAGCCTAAGTCCTTGTGTTATACCTGTATTGTTGGTGCCCAAAAAAGATGGCAAATGGAGAATGTGTTGTGATTGTAGAGTCATCAATAACATCACCATCAAATATAGGCATCCCATATTTTCTAAAATTGATCTTAAAAGTGGATATCACCAAATTAGAATTAAAGAAGGTGATGAGTGGAAAATCGCTTTTAAAACCAAATTTGGACTATATGAGTGGTTAGTGATTCCTTTTGGGCTCACTAATGCACCTAGCACTTTCATGAGGCTAATGAATCATGTCTTAAGGGATTGTATAGGTAAATATGTAGTAGTTTATTTTGATGATATATTAGTATATAGCCAAGCCTAGAATCTCACCTAAGTCACCTTAGGGAAGTTCTCCAAGTGCTTAGGAATAATAGTTTATTTGCTAATAGAGATAAATGTACTTTTTGTTGATAGTTTAGTATTTTTAGGATTTATAGTTAAGAAAAATGGGGCACATGTTGACCCCGAAAAAATCAAAGCCATCCAAGAATGGCTAATTCCACAAAATGTAGGAGAGGTTAGGAGTTTTCATGGATTAACAAACTTTTATAGAAGATTTGTGCCTAACTTCTCAAGTCTATCTTCACCACTCAATGGGTTAGTGAAGAAAGTTGCTCCATTTTGTTGGACAAAGAAGCAAGATCAAGCCTTCAAGAGGCTAAAAGTTCAACTTTGTTCCCGCCGGTTGACCAGATTGTGCTTCATGCGTAGCTAAGACTCGCATATCAAGGACTCATTCGTCTTCGTTCCAAATTCCCTCCTTTAGCCGCCGTGAGTACCTGAAAAGAAGTGAACAAAGGGCGCCCTCGCAACCGTTTGCACTCCGACGATCAAGTCAGCAAGCGAGAAACATCAAAGACACGCCTCCGTATCGGAGCACCGTGAATGGATGCTCTGAAGGTGGTTAAGTAACTGAGTAACTGATTTCTCTCTAATCACCTGCGCGTACAGTGGGTGCGCTTCCAAGCAACTAGAGTGTGTGTGAAACTGAAACTAGATCCTTGTCTCAAACGTTTAAAGCCTCTTTTAAACGTCTATAGCATTTAAAGCGTCTTAAAGTGCATTTAAAGCGTCTTAAAGCGCATTTAAGGCGTTTAAAAACGTTCAACGCGTTTAAAACATTCAAAGCATTTAAAGTGTTTAAAGTGCTTTAAAGCGTTTGAAACGTAAACTGAACAAAAACGTACCTTAGCAAACTTTCAGGGAAACTTATGCACCTTGTTGTTTCAGTACTTACTGCCATGTGTTCTTCTGACTTGATTGCTATCCTACGTGGAGGGCCTTACAACGCCGTAACTCAACTTAGGGATATTCCCTCGTGTAAGTCCTCCTTCCTCGAAGTGCATCTGGCGCAAGGGGTGACTTTCTGGGTGCCAACTCATGTGCCCCAACCTCTAGTCACTCGCCCTGGGAGTGTATCTACCTTCCTCTCGTACCACGCACATGGTTCGCCCCTGGGCGTGGCCCTCTCATGGGTCGTATCTGTCCCAGGGGTCCCCCAGAGGTGGCGTGGGTACTTCGCAAGTCAGGTTACTCCTCACCGGTACTGGGAATATGGCCTTAAAGCCACCTTTCTCTTCTCTTTATTACTGTTCTGAGGTACTGAGGCCCCTCGTGGTGTCGCCCCTTCCACGGTCTGATGGAAGAGGGACAAGCACAACCTCACAAGAAAGACAAGAGCCAAGACATGAGCATCCAAAGCCAAACCAAGAGCGTCTAGGGCTAAGGGAGGAGCGTCTAGGCCAAAGGGGAGGAGCGTCTAGGACCAATTGCTAGGTCTATGGCCAAGCGAATCCATGAAGATTTGTATATGCTACATGAAGGCACATTAAGGGTAACTTAGTATTAGTGTAGTGTAAATAGAATAAACTTTATTCCATGAGACTTGACCTAGATTTGCTAAAGATTTGGTCATATTCTAGAAGGATTCCCCACTAGGTCGGCCATGTTCCATGTGATGTAATTTACATTTCATTTTGCTTAGCATTAGGGTTGCATTATGGTCCTCCTTAGCCTATAAAAGGAGGAGCCAACACCTTGTATTTTCAAGACTATTTTGAGTAATGAAATGCTGCCCAAGTGCCATTCAAATTGCTCCCTTGCCAAATTCTCTCTAGAATTAGGTTTTTAGTCTTCAACCTTCACCCTCAAATGGAGATGGCCGAACCACTCCAACCCTCACTACTCCTCATGCACCTTCAAGGCACCCATACCTCTTAGGAGGGCCTTGTTCCACTCTCCTCCACTAAGCTTCCGCAATCATCATCAAAATCAAAGAAGAGCTCATAGGAATGCCATCACGGTCTTTCCTACCCGGGGGTATCGGGGGGTGATACTGTCGATGTCTTAACCTGGCGACACCTCATCCTGGCGACGCCTTAACCTGGCGGCGCCTTATCCTGGCGACACATTAACCTGGCGACGCATTAACCTGGCGACGCCTACACCTGGCGATGCCTCATCCTGGTGACGCCTTAAGCGGTCAACCTGTTGACTTTCCTCCCTGGGCTCCCTGGATGGGTCCCACCATATGTTTGACTTTGACTTTGACTTTGACTTTGGTCAACGCCTGGGGACGGGACGGTACAAACTCACTAATGCACCCATTCTAGCTTTACCAAACTTTGCAAAAACTTTTGAGCTAGAGTGTGATGCATCGGGAGTAGGCATAGGGGCAGTGTTGTTGCAACATGGACACCCAATTGATTATTTTAGTGAAAAACTTCATGGTGCCACCCTCAACTACCCAACCTATGATAAAAAGCTCTATGCACTTGTGAGGGCCTTAAAGACTTGGGAGCACTATCTAGTTTTTAAAGAATTCAACATTCATAGTGATCATGAGTCTTTAAAATATTTGAAAGGTCAGGATAAGTTGAACAAACGTCATGTAAAATGGATGGGATTTCTTGAACAATTCTCTTATGTTATCAAGTACAATAAGGGCAATACAAACATTGTGGTCGATGCTCTCTCAAGGAGACACGCCCTATTTTGAAAACTTGGAGCTTAAATTCTTGGATTTGAAAACATAATTAAACTTTACAAAGAAGATCATAATTTTGCATCCATCTTTTCTAAATGTGAACATATAGCAAAATAGGGTTTTATGTGTCAGAGGGGTATCTTTTTAAAGAAGGAAAACTATGCATACCCCAAGGAACACATAGAGAACTTCTTCCTTCTAGTCTTCTAAAAAATTAAAGAAGAATTTAAATAAAGAGAGGACCAAGCCTAAAGCCAAAAGAAGACTACAAGCTTTCAAGAATGGGCTTCAATTAATATCTCTCTTTATAGTTTCTTTTGTATAAATTTGTAAATAATATAGAATAGTTTCTTTCAAGTGGCGTGTTCATCTCCAAGAACTCCAACCACATAAGTTCCCTATTTCATTTCATCTTCTTCATCCATTTTCCCTTCATTCCAAATTACCCATTTTTGTTCTACTTGTTTGTTTTCACTTTCAATCGGTGCAATCTCTTCCTTATGATGTCCTCTTTCATTTTCTGCACTTATATTCAATTTTAATCGGTGCAAATTGGTTGTTCTTGCTGTTTTTGTCACGTCCTCCATGGGTATAATTGCTATATGTTGTGTTCTTGAGTTTCTATCCATGGGTTTGTTGTTCAAAATGGGTTTCTAAGTGAGTTTGGCTTGGTTACTTGTGTTTTGGTGAGTTCTTGAATGTTAAGAACATTGATCCAATTCTTAAAAAGTGCCTAATCATATTCCAACTCAAGTTGAATCCATAACATGTCCTTAGAATATCCCTATCATGTTATTGGAATCACATCACTACAAGAGGTTTTGATTCCATTTTTGTGATTGTGGATCGGTTTAGCGAAATGGCACATTTTATTCCATGCCACAAGGTGGATGATTCTAATAATATCCCTAAGCTCTTCTTTAGAGATGTGGTAAAACTTCATTGTCTACTTAGAAGCATAGTTTCTAATAGAGATCCAAAATTTATAAGTCATTTTTGGAGAACACTTTGGGCAAGACTTGGAACCAAATTGAATTTTTCAACCTCTTGTCATCCTCAATCGGATGGACAAACAGAAGTTGTAAATCGATCTCTTGGTACTGTACTTAGGGTAGTCATGAAAGGCAACCATAAATCTTGGGATGAGTATCTTCCCCATATTGAGTTTGCATACAATAGATTAGTCCATAAAACTACTAATATTTCTCCATTTGAGGCTGTTTATGGGTTTAATCCTCTTACTCCTTTAGATTTGTTGCCACTTCCTAATCCACAAGAATTTGTGCAAAAAGAAGACGTAACAAAAGCTGAATTTGTTAAGAAAATGCATGAGAGGATTAAAGAACAAATACAACAGCAAACAGAGAAATATATAAAGCATAACAATAAGGGGAAGAGAGAGATAATCTTTGAAGAAGGAGATTTAGTTTGGCTTCATCTTAGGAAAGATAGATTTCCAACTAAAAGAAAGTCCAAACTTAGTCCTCGGGGTGATGGACCCTTCCAAGTTCTTAAAAGACTCAACAACAATGCTTATATTCTTGATTTACCTGAAGAATATGGAGTTCATAATACTTTTAATGTTATGGACTTAATGCCTTTTGCAGGAAGTAATGAAGAAGAAGAAGTAGAAGCATTGGTGATGGAGATCAAGCTCAAGAGGACATGGAGGCCAATCAACAAGATCAAGACGAGGTGGAGGCACAAATGGAGGACGCCCATGGAGGTCAAAGTCCACCTCAAAGGATTACAAGAAGCATGTTCAAAGCTTTGGGAGCTAGAGGACATTTATTTTCTCTTTTTGTAATTTCTTTAGTTGAAGGTGCTTAGAGGGAAACATTAGAAACCTCTTTTGTTTTAGCATCTTTTAGGCTTTAGTTAGGAGCTTTAGGAGGGGGGGGGTGTATTAGTAGATAGGTGTAGGAGTAGAATAGGAGGTGCCAAAGTGAAGGAAAGAGTCACACCTTCCTCATGCATGGTTTAGGCGCTGGTTTTAGCTAGTTTTAGGAGGGAATTTTTGAATTGTTTAGCTTGCATTTTCAGCACCTTAGGCTATAAATAGAGGTGCTCTCTTTGTAAAATTGAGATTGGAATTAATCTAAGAAAACTCTACTCAAATTTTGAGTGAACTTTGGAGAGCTTTTGGAGCCTTCTTCTCTAGTCTTATCTTGATGGATCAATGGAGTCCTCAAGTGGCGGCATCACTCTTATCTAGGAGCATTCCACACTTCTAGTGGCGAGATCATCCAACATCCTTCCATCTTCATGAGCACTCTCTTCTCCTTCCTTCCTCCTTTTTCTATTGTTTTTGTTAGCTTGTGTTCTTGAGTTTTGGTTTGGTGTTCTTGCTGTTTTTTATGAGTTTTGGTTCGGCAGTTTTATATTTCAGTCCATTCATCTTGTTCCTTTGCTTTTCTAGCTCATTTGTTCGGTTCAATTCATTCCATAAGTAATATGTTCGGTGCAATTGCTTTTTCTTCCACCTTATTCGGTTCAATTTGACTATAATTGGTTCATCCAAATGAGTATGGGATTTGGTACTAGTTTTTGGTGAGTTCTTGTCTTAGAACAATGATCCAACTCTAAGAAAAGTGCCTCTATAATGTCCAACTCAAGGTGATTCCTAAGAAGGTCAAGAACCTTTCTCTATATCGCTAGTGGAATGACATCAATTGGATTTGAGGACAAATCCTTTTCAAGAGAGAGGGGATGATAGAAGAGGCCCAAGGACAAGCCCAAATAGAAGCCCAACAAAGAGAAGATTCGGGCCTACCACTAGAGCCATGGCCAAGAAGAATCAAGAAGACTGGAATACTGCTACTGATGGCAGGGAAATCTTCTTGTATATGTTTAAAATGCCATAACTCTAGTGTAAAGTAGGGTTTACTTTTTGTTAAAGTAGAATAGGAAATTTTATTTGTTATTTTTGTAGGTAAAATTTGGTACCTAAAAACTAACCTAGGTTAAATTAGGGTTCCTTGAACACCTAATTTAACCAAGGTCGGTTATGACTAAGCCATGGAGAAGAATGCACATGTTCCACATGTGCTAAAAACTTTTCATCACACATTCCATGTGCTACGCCCAAATGGCGTCAAATTCAAATGCAACCTTCATTTGAATTTAGTTTTTCATTTCATTTGTATTTGACTCTTCAATTTCTGGCCCTCCAATGCTATAAAAGGAGGTGCTTGGTTCATGAAAAGGTAAGATTATTCTAGAGCAAATTGCTGCCAAAATTGAGCCAATTTTGCTCCTTGGCTCCTACCTCTCTAGGATAGACATTTTAATCTTCATTCTTCACCTTTGCCAAGTGAGATGGCCTCACCACTCACTCTCCAACCTAACATGCACCTTCAAGGAGTCTACAACTCTACATGAGTTCCTTGCTCATTCTCATCCATTGAAGCTTTCGTCTATTGTTAATGTAACGTTCTGTCTATTGTTGTTTATGATGTGTTTATTTTTATCATGCAGGACACTTGAAATTGGAGCTGACAAATTTAAGATTCCTAATGTTCTTTTCATTTCATCCCAGGTTCATGTACACGGCTTGCATGCATAGATGTTATTAGTTTTTCTATTCATTTAATATAAATCATTTATGATATTTCATGTTCTTAGAAATGGGCCAAGGATTTCTTGCAAGGTTAAAGGAAAAAACCCTTAATATACTAAGGACTTTAAGCACCTAGAGGCGAGGTGCCAAAAGACACATCCCACTAAAGATTGTCGTTAAGAATTGAATGAAAGACATCTTTATAAAATTGTTAATCTAAATGTATGGTGACATTGAGTAATAGGATTCTTGTTCATAACTTGCAATGTCATAAGTTTTCTGTATATAAAAAAATTAAATACCCATCAGAGTAGTAATTGACAATGAAATTCAAGGACAATCTTATAGACATTTATTATGGAGAGCATGTAAAGGAGAGCTCGGAGCCTTTCCAAAATATCTTGATGATGCCAACCATTTCTGATGTCAACACTGTTGAGGAATGGAGATTAGTGGTTGGAGACATATTGTTCAACGTAATGGCAATGCTAATTGGCATGCAACTATTGTTGATTGGCTGGCCTGGGTTATTCTGATCGGCCAAAGATGGAGTACAATGCTGATGTCTCAGAAAAATTTATGGTTGATTTCATTAATTCACCAAATAGTCCCATAAAAGAATCAGGTACTTGTAGAGGGGCATTCTATTTTGTAATAATTTTCACTTAACAGTTAACGTTAGATTAATCTTTCTAGCTTTGAAATCTGGACTTACAGTTATTATTCATCTCTTTTTAAGAATATTTGCTTATAATCAATTTCACAATTTGCTTTGTTTTTGGGCAATTTCAATTTGTTTATTTATGCACAATTTTTTAGTTTAGTGTTGAGAATAGTATTTATGCGTTTGAAAAACTTTGCCAAGCTATTCTTTTATTTTCCTTTTTAAAATTAGTTTTTTACCTACTTATTAGGCTCTAAGCCTTTTGTTTTGTTTTTCTCTTTTTCTCCTTTAATTGTTGGATATGAGAGATATCTACTCTCAGTGCATTATATTATATTTGACAAATTTTATTTAAGTTATTCTCTATGTTGGTTTTTGAAGATATAATTCCTTACTAGCTTGCGGCTTCTAAGGCTTTTGGTGTTCTTACTATTCTCTTTTGAGAATTTAGAATATTAAGGAAATAATAATTATAAAATTATATGTAATTATTGTATGCAATATTGTACGATATTGTACCTAATTATATACAATTAATAATGATAGAATCTCAGGATTAGTATCCTACCTAATTAGATTGTAATTTAGAGAGAGAAACCCCCTATATATTTCCTATACATGAAGTGATGTAACCATATCTCTTCTTCTTACCATTTTTTATCATTTTCTTATATGGTATCAGAGCACCGATCTTAGTGCCCTAACAGCCTCTCCATTTTTATCCCTTAAATAAAAAATCATATCTAGCAAAGAAGGCATTAGTAACGAGTCTGATAGAAACCTCGTACAAGGCTTCAGTGCCGAGCAAATTCAGCAATTGGCAAAGGCTATTTACTCGCTCAACAATAACGGTAAAAGTGACACGTTTGTTAGCTTTGCAGGTCTGCTTGCCCATAACTCCCTTCTAATTCTGCTTTTACGAAACCATGGATTTTTGGATAGCGGAGCAACGGATCACATTGCATCTGATTCACAATTTTTCACACACACTTCATCATCATTTATTTCAAATGTTAATCTGCCCACATGCTCAACTGCGCCCATCTCATCTACAGGCACAATTAAATTCAATGACAAAATCACTCTAAAAAATGTTCTTTGTGTTCCTTCTTTTAATTTAAATCTCATGTCCATTAGTAAGATAACCAGTTCACTAAATTGTTGTGTCGTTTTTACTCCACATGGTTGCGTTTTATAGGACTTGGCTACGGGGAGGATGATTGGCTCGGGTAAACAACACGCAGGCTTATACTACATGTCCCCTCTTCCAAACCAAGCCCACGCATCTCAAATATCGACCGACCCTGATTTATGGCACAAATGCCTCAGACATCCTTCTCCGGCGTGTCTACAACTTGTATCTTCCTTACTACCTATCCCTATCAATAAAACAGACAAGGCTACCCTTTCCCATTCATAATAATTGTAGTATTTGTCCCAAAGTTAAACAGACAAGGCTACCCTTTCCTTTAAGCACAATAAAATCTCATTCTCCATTTAATTTATTGCATTGTGACATTTGGGGTCCTCATAAAACCCCAACTCATTTTGGAAAACGTTTTTTTCTCACTATAGTCGATGACTATACTAGATGTACTTGGCTATTTCTTATGAATCACAAATCTAAAACCCAACATCTCTTAGAGTCATTCATTACATTTGCACAAAATCAATTTCAGGCATCTATTAAAACCATCCGCGTTGACAACGGACTGGAATTTATTTCAATGTATGATTTTTTTTCTATTAAAGGATACGGATACCAGAGTTACAGAAGGATCCTAATATTAATTGGGAGTCTTTTCTAGTTATCATTTGTTTCTCTGTATAGAGAAGAATAATTGGGTGTCTTTTCTAATTATCAGTTGCTTCTCTTTATAGAAGAGAATAATTGGGTGTCTTTTCTAATTATCAGTTATTTCTCTTTATAGAGGGGAATAACCTTTATTTTATCTTTGTGTGTTATGATTCTAGTATTTAATTATTGATTATTTCCTTCTTTAGTTAAACACTAGAATGAGTGTACTACTTGTATATATTCAGGCCATTTGTTTTGATTTGAATAATAAGAAAGAAGAGATATTCATTCTCATATCCTTTGTCTTCAGTTTACTCTTTTGTTCATCTCTGTTCCATTTTGTTCATCTGTGTTCTATGTTGTAATATGGTATCAGAGCTCTGATGATCAGAGCTCTGCTTGCTACATTTATTCATGGGTGAAGTTGATGATCCCTCACAAGATCTTAGTTCATCAGAGAATCCTTCCTTTCTTATTGTCCCTATTATTCTTGAGGGACCAAATTATCATCATTGGTCTCGTTCGTTTCAAATGAGCCTAATTTCAAAGAACAAAATAGGTTTCATTGATGGAACTATAGAAGCTCCCAATCGTACCAAATCATTGTTTCCAACATGGCAGAGAGCCAATATGTTGGTTGTTTTGTGGATTCTCAAGGTTGTTTCTCAATCCATCGCGCAGAGCATCATCTGTATGGACAATGGCTTCGACATATGGAATGATTTAAAGGAAAGGTTCTCACAAGAAGACATGATTCGTATTTCTGATATCCAGGAGATGATTTCTTCTTTTAAATAAGGTGAGTTGATTGTTACAAACTATTTCACTCAGTTAAAAATTCTTTGGGATGACCTTGATCTTTTTCGCCCGCTATCCGCTTCTTCATGTTCCTCTGAATGCAATACTCTTGTGAATGTTTCTAAATATAAAACACAAGACCAAATTATCAAATTTCTAAGGGGGCTAAATGATAATGATTCGACTGTGAGAACTCAAATTCTATTGATGGACCCTTTGCCATCCTTGAATAAAGTTTGCTCTCTTGTTACACAACAAGAGAGGCAAATATTTGGTGATCAATCCAAGGCAATGATTGCTACTAGCAAAGGAGGTTATAAAAACAATGCTACAACCTATGGCAGAGGTGCTGGATACGGAAGAGGAAGCAATGGAAGAGGATATACTTCCAAAATTTGTAGTCATTGTGGAAGGACAGGACATACCATTGATACATGCTATAAAAAGCATGACTTTCCACCTCATTTCAAGTTCAAAAATCATAATCATGATCAGAGTCATACTAATCCAGTTTTTCAGAATACAAATTTCAATAATAATGAGTAGAATCATGAAGGTTCAAAGTCAGAAGTGGAGTCTGAACAAATTGGTTTTACTCTTGAACAGTATCAAACATTGTTAGCTCTTTTACAACAAACCAAATCCAGTGGCAATGCTTCTAATCAAGCCTCTATTTTTCCCTCCAATCCCTCCAATCAAACAGGTAATAATTTTATTTCTTCTTTTAGTTCTTGGATTATTGATAGTGGTGCTACTGATCACATTTGTTCATCCTTAACTTATTTCACTTTATATCATCAAATTGATCCTATTTATGTCAAATTACCAAATGGAAATCAAGTCATTGCCAATTATTCTGGAAGTGTTTTTCTCAATCAAAATCATGTCATAAACAATGTTTTGTACATTCCTTGCTTCAATTTTAATCTTCTTTCCATAGCAAAATTGATTGATAAACTATCTTGTGTTCTTACCTTTGACTCTAATGGTTGTCACATTCATGACAAAATAACTATGAAAATGATTGGAATCGCTAAGACGCAAGATAGACTTTATATACTCAGGATCCCATCTTACCAGAAATTTCAAATTAAACCCCTTGAATGTACACACTCCATCAATACTATTAATGTCAGTGCTAGTGATCTAGAAACCCTTTGGCATTTTCGAGTAGGTCATATTTCAAATAAATGTATTGATGTTAAGAATAAATTTCCTTTTGTTAAATATAACAAATTTTTTGTTTGTGATGTTTGTCATTTTGCAAAGCAAAAAAGACTTTCTTTTCTTATTAGTACATCTAAATCAAAAAAATGTTTTGATTTGATTCATGTAGATGTTTGGGGACCATACTCAATACCATCAATTCATGGTCATAAATATTTCTTGACCATAGTTAATGACTATTCGAGGTACACATGGATTTTTCTTTTGAAACAAAAATCTGAAGTTGTTAAGGTTTTGGAAAATTTTGTTATTTTTGTTCAAACACAGTTTGAGACAACAATAAAAGTAATAAGAAGTGATAATGGAACTGAATTTTTCATGACTAAATTTTTTGTCAGTAAAGGAATAATACATCAAACATCATGTGTCAATACTCCACAACAAAATAGTATAGTTGAAAGGAAACATGGTCATTTATTAGATGTAGCAAGAGCTCTTATGATACAATCTCATTTACCCAAAATTTATTGGTCATATTATGTGATACATGTTGCGCATATTATAAACATGCTTCCCACACCTGTTTTAAACTATTCTTCTCCTCATGAAATGCTTTTCAAAACTAATGCAAATTTTAATGGATTAAAGGTGTTTGGGTCTTTATGTTATGCTAGCACCTTGTCAACAAATAGAAGAAAATTTGATCCAAGAGCATCAAAATGTGTTTTTATTGGTTTTCAACGGGGGACAAAAGGATATATTTTGTTGAATATTCAATCAAGAGAAATTTTTGTGTCTAGGGATGTTGTCTTTTATGAACATGTTTTTCCATACCAAAGGGTTCAAGATACTAGCAATGAAACTAACAGTCCCGACGTTAATGATCAAATTTTGTTTGCTGAAGATCAATTTGTCTTAAGTCAGCCATCAGAAGCCATTCTTGCACCTAGTGATAATACACCTTGTGATAATGTTGAAAATAGCAGTGATAATAATTGTGAGTCACAAATTGAGGTTTCAGAAGAAGATTGTTCCCATATAGACCAAAACCTCAATGAAAATCATGATATAGAACAAAGTTCTGAATCAGATCCATCTGTCCGAATGAGCACAAGAATAAAAAAATCACCAGAGTATTTAAAGGATTATCATTGTAATCTTAATATTTCTAGTACATCTTCAAGCGTTAAATATCCTTTGAATTTTGTTTTGTCTTATAACAATTTATCACCTTCTTACAAATCTTTTGTTATGTCTCTTTCTTCACATGTTGAGCCAAACACTTATTCTGAAGTTGTGAAACATGACTGTTGGAGAAAAGTTATACAATGTGAGATATCTGCTTTAGAGTCAAATCAAACTTGGGAGACTGCTCTTCTGCCTCAGAACAAAGCTGCCATAGGTTGCAAATGGGTATTCAAAAAAAAAAATATAAGGCTGATGGAACAATTGAAAGGTATAAAGCAAGGTTAGTGGCAAAGGGATATACACAAACAGAAGGCATTGATTACCTCGATACTTTCTCTCCAGTAGCAAAGATGACCACCATAAGGTTGCTTCTTTCTTTAGCTTCTATTTATAATTGGGAATTGAAACAATTAGACATAAACAATGCCTTTTTACATGGAGATTTGAAAGAAGATGTATACATGGTTGCTCCTCCTGGATTGACTTCTATTCCACCAGGAAAAGTTTGTAAACTAAAAAAGGCTTTATATGGCCTTAAACAAGCCAGCAGAGAATGGTTTGCCAAACTGTCATCATTTTTTCTTTCTATAGGATATAATCAATCTATGAATGATCATTCCTTGTTCATTAATTCTTCTGAAGGATCTTTTACAGCATTATTGGTATATGTGGATGATATAATATTAGCGAGAAATGATAAAGAAGAGATTGTTCGAATCAAACAAGCTATGAATCAAACATTCAAGATTAAAGATCTAGGGAATTTAAGATACTTTCTTGGTCTAGAAGTAGCAAGAAGTAAGACAGGAATAATGGTAAATCAAAGGAAATATGCATTGGAATTATTAACCAATGCAGGTCTTTTAGCCTGCAAACCTACACCCACTCCTATTGATAATCATGAGAAATTCTCTTCTACTGGAAGTATTCCTTTCATAGATATTCAAGCCTACAGAAGATTGATTGGAAGGCTTATGTATCTCATTAATACCCGACCTGACATAACATTTTTTGTGTAAGAACTTTCTCAGTTTCTTGCTAAGCCTACAATTGTTCACTATAATGCAGCGATTAGAATTCTCAGATATATCAAAGGGGCTCCAAGTCTTGGTCTATTTTTCTCTTCCACTACTTCTGTTCATCTCAAAGCCTTTTGTGATAGTGATTGGGACACCTGTAGTGATTCAAGACAATCAGTGACTGGTTTTAGTGTGTATCTTGATTCTCTCATATCTTGGAAATCAAAGAAGCAAGGAACAATATCAAAGAGTTCTTGTGAAGCTGAATACAGGGCTCAAATCCAGGAACAATATCAAACAATATCAAAGATACATTGCAGCAAATCCAGTATTTCACGAACGTACAAAACATATAGAAATAGATTGTCACGTGGTTAGGGAAAAATAAAATTAAAGAAGGGTCTCATCCATTTGCTTCCCATTTCCACCACAGAGCAACTGGCTGATATTTATACCAAAGCTTTAAGTCCTCAATCTTTTAAGAATATTTGTTCCAAGCTGGGTCTCATCAATATTTGCTCTCCAGCTTGTGGCGGGGTATTAAAGGATACGGATACCAGAGTTACAGAAGGATCCTAATATTAATTGGGAGTCTTTTCTAATTATCAGTTGTTTCTCTTTATAGAAAAGAATAATTGGGTGTCTTTTCTAATTATCAGTTGCTTCTCTTTATAGAAGAGAATAATTGGGTGTCTTTTCTAATTATCAGTTATTTCTCTTTATAGAGGGGACTAACCTTTATTTTATCTTTGTGTGTTATGATTCTAGTATTTAATTATTGATTATTTCCTTCTTTAGTTAAACCCTATAATGAGTGTACTACTTGTATATATTCAAACCATTTGTTTTGATTTGAATAATAAGAAAGAAGAGATATTCATTCTCATATCCTTTGTCTTTAGTTTACTCTTTTGTTCATCTTTGTTCCCTTTTGTTCATCTCTGTTCTATTTTGAAATATTTTCTCAAAAAAGGTATTGAATGTCAACGCACTTGCGTCTACACTCCTCAACAAAATGGAGTAGTAGAACGCAAACATAGACACATTTTAAACACAGCACGAGCCCTCCTATTTCAGTCCAATTTACCATTAGAATTTTGGGGAGAATGCGTTTTAACCGCCACATATATCATTAATCGCTTGCCATCACCTTTACTAAAAAATAAATCACCTTTTGAGTTACTATATAATCAACCACCTTCACTTTCTCACCTAAAAACTTTTGGTTGCCTCTGTTACGCAACTGTTGTTTCACCTAAGCAAAAACTTGATATGCGCGTTCGACAATGCATCTTCATTGGTTATCCTCATAGTAAAAAAGCATACAAATTATTTGATATAGATGCAGGCACTTTTTTTACAAGTCGGGATGTCATCTTCCATAAAAGTGTTTTCCCATTCTGTCAACAGTCACAAACACAATCCTCACCTCCATTACAAGGTATTTTGCCCACTATTGACATTGATTTACCCACTCCTGTCCAACATTCACTCGATCAACCTTCTTCTCTTACTCATTACAATGTACCTGAACCTCCATCAAACCAACCTTCTTCTCCTACTCGTCACAATACACCTGAACCTCCATCAAACCAACTCTTTTCTCTTACTCGTCAGAATGCACCTTAACCTCCATCAAAACCTTCTTCTCCTACTCGTCGTAATACACCTGAACCTTCAGTAGACCAACCTTCTTCTCCCATGCCAAGAAGTCTAGCACCTATTACCAAACCTTATCGAACCGATCTTCCTGTTCGACGATCCAATCGCACATCAACCCCACCTTCTTGACTTCAAGACTACGTAACGGGATCCCAAGCCAATCATTCGACCACTGCCCAAGACCGGCCGAATGGAACCAGGTATCCTATGCATCATTTTCTTTCTAATTCACGATTTTCTTCTACACATAGTGCATATCTTGCTAACATCACAGCCACCAAAGAACCTCACACTTATGCTCAAGCTATCCTTGATCCAAATTGGCAAAAAGAAATGGACGAAGAGCTTTCCGCCTTGCAGCTAAATCAAACGTGGACCTTGACACCGTTACCCGCTGGGAAGAAACCCATCGGATGCAAATGGGACTATAAAATAAAGTACAACTCAGATGGTAGCATCGACAGATATAAGGCGCGCCTTGTCGCAAAGGGGTACACTCAGGTTGAAGGTGTCGACTATTCTGAAACTTTTTCACCAACAACAAAATTAACAACTTTGAGGTGTATCCTCACCATTGCAGCAGCCAGAAATTGGTTGACTCACCAGCTAGATGTGCAAAATGTCTTCTTACATGGCAGATTGCATGAAATTATTTACATGGACTTGCCACCCGGGCATCATCGACAGGGGGAGAACATTGTATGTCGACTCAACAAATCCCTTTATTGTCTCAAACAAGCATCTCGGACATGGTTTTCAACATTTTCTCATGTGATTAAATCTGTAGGATTTCAACCGTCCAAGCCAGATTACTCTCTATTCACAAGACAGAATAACTCATCATTTATTGCCCTTCTGATTTATGTGGATGATATTCTTTTGACAGGAAATGATTTGACAGAAATTTAGCGTGTTAAAGATTGTCTATTACAACAATTTCGCATTAAAGATCTTGGAGACTTAAAATATTTTCTAGGGATTGAATTTTCCCGTTCCAAAGCTAGTATTTACATGTCCCAAAGAAAATATGCGCTTGATATTTTGCAGGATACGGGACTCACAGGTGCTCGTCCAGACAAATTTCCAATGGAACAATACCTAAAACTCACACCAGATGATGCAGAGTTATTAAAGGATCGAGTCAAATACAAGCGACTCGTGGGAGGACTGATATACCTCACGGTTACTTAGCTTGACATAGCATTTTCGGTTCGGACCCTAAGTCAATATATACAGGATCCACAAGTACTTTGGGATGCCGCAATTCAAATCCTAAAGTACATCAAAGGATCACCAGGACAAGGATTGCTATTGCCATCTGAAAACAATCTGACATTGACAGCTTATTGCGACTCAGACTGGAGGTTGTCAGACAACTTAGAGATCAGTATCTGGGTATTGCATTTTTCTTGGTTCTTCTATTATCTCATGGAAGTCAAAAAAATAGACAAACGTATCAAGATCATCAGCGGAAGCAGAATACCGTGCGATGGACAATACTTGTTTGGAGATAGTTTGGTTGCGATATTTGTTGCAGGATTTAAAGGTGTCATGTAACTTGTCAGCTCAACTTTTCTGTGACAATCAAGCGGCATTACATATAGCAGCAAACCCGGTATTTCATGAACGCACAAAACACATTGAGATAGACGGTCACATTGTGCGAGAAAAATTACAAGTTGGGATAATCAGTCCTTCATATGTACCGACACAGTATCAGCTCGCAGATATTTTTACGAATGCACTGGGCAAGGAACGATTTTTGACGCTATGACACAAGTTGGGGTTCATGATCTTCACCTACCAACTTGAAGGGAGTATTAAGGAAATAATAATTATCAAATTATATTCAATTATATGCAATTAATTTAATAATGATAGAATCTCATGATTAGTATCCTACCTAATTAGATTGTAATTTGGAGAGAGAAACTCCCTATATATTTCCTATACATGAAGTGATGTAACCATACACATAAGAAAATAAGAAACATCTCTTCTTCTTACCAATTTTTATCATTTTCTTATATGGAAGATTACGGTTGTTGGGAGTGTTGGTTTCATTCTCTCTGTTTTTATGAGAACAAGAAGTTTTTTACTCTTGAGCTAGAAATTATTTTTTCATTAAATAGATATTCCCGTGATACCATGATTCTTCATTATATTATTCCGCTGGTTAGTTAGCCGTATTAAATATTAATTTCTTCTTTCTTATTTGACAAAAATAAATTGAATAAACTTATACTGAATTTAATACTTTTACTTTTAGATGCGAATTAAATGACTTTACAATGTTATGATATTCTCATTATTATAACTTTTATAAAATAAGTTTAAGATATTCTCTATGAACATAGATCCAGGAAGGAACAAGAAAACCATCATAATTAAAGATAGGTACAAAATTTTTTTTCCTACACGAAAACTTTTTAAAAAATATATGGAATTATTAACGAGTCAAGTCTCACACAATTATTTGAGGTTCAGAACAAACCCTGCAATGTAAGACTTGATTATTTTCATTCAAAAATTATCTTGATGATGATATATATGAGATGTACCACAGGCTAATTAAAATCTATATATATATATATGCTAGTATTTCCTCTTAAAATAATAGATTCTTTATTATAATATTACTCATGATAAGAATGAATAATAATAATAAAAAAAAAACAAATTTCAAATCTTTAATGTACGATATATGAAGGGTTATTTTAATATTTTTATTATTTGTCATCTATTTTTTGTATGTAGTAACAGAGGTTTCCAAACCACCGAAAATAGTGGGGATTCCAAACCGTCGAGAATAACAGGGGTTCCAAACTACTGCGAATAACGGGAGTTCTAAACTGTCGAAAATAGTGGGAGTTTCTAAACCGCCGTGAGTAATTGGGGCTTCAACAAACCGCCAGAAAGTAATTATTTTCTAGAGGTTCGTAAAAACCGCCGGTAATCCGTTAGAGGAAAGGTAAACCGCGGGTAACGCACTTAACCAGAGTTAAAATCGCCAAAAACACACAAAAAAATAATCTCGTTAAAAATAATTTTTTTTTTAGTGAAAAGTATTCTAAGTAATAAATATTGGTATATTAAATAAAATATTTAAATTATAGTATTTTACAAACTAAAGTCTTTGATTAAAAGAAAATAAGAAACACAGTTTATTTCTAATTAAATATATATGAACCATTAATTAATAATGATTAAAACTCATGTATTAATACAACGGATTTCCATGCTTTAAGGGTAAGATTAAATTTTTAATTTTTCAGTGTTTGGAAAGATACATTTTCTACGTTTGATTTACCCTATAAAAAACAACACTAACATTAAACAAGATTTATTGCAATTATTTATACTCAAGATTTTCAGCCACCAAGACATTTTATGGAGAGATTTTTTTCTGAATCAAAATAAAGGTTTTACATAAAACAAGTTATTTTTATTAAATCATTTAATATCTTAGTGAATTAAATACTTTTTGTAAAAACAAAATAGGTTATTTTTTCATTTCTACAAAAAAACTTACATAAATATTTTTCAACTATATTTTTAAACTACCAAATAAGATTTAGTCATTTGCAGAGATCACACTCATCAAGATTCATGATTCTCAACAATAATCTTCCTAAAAATCATAATTCTCAAGAATTAAGAATCATTATCTATATGAATCATAACTTTCAAAGTTGATGATTCTCTTTAATGAAAACAAAAATTTCCTTCTACCAAATTCTCCATAATAGTAATGTAATAAATATTTTTTTTCATAAATAAATTATTTTCTTATAATGAAAAAAATAACTATGCAAGCAGGAAAAAAAATAAAGGTCATATATAAGTGTTCCTCTTATTTGGTTCTTCAGTAACTCTCTGAGTTTCTCCGTTTCTCTCTTCATTTCAAACATTAAGACACCATAATTATACAAAGCCGAAACGTGATTCTGCGTTTCCAGAGGCGAAAAGTGCGTCCTGTTAGGTAGATTCTCTTCATTAGTCTCTGCTTTTGTGGTTATTATCATGGAAACTCAGACAGCAGTTGAAAACAATTATCTAAAAAACGCTGTAAGTCTCTTTCTACACCAAACTTATTTTTATCATTCTTTTTAAATCTGCCTCAGGTTAGATATTCTCACTAAGACTTTTCTTTTCGTTTTGTGACTATCACATGAAAAATTTAACTGGGTTGCACGTGGAATATAAGAATCAGAGCAAAATTCTAATTGTGACTCCAACATAAAATCCTTAAACAAAGATAACTTATTTTTTGGAATTTTTCCCTTTTAATCTCCTACTTATTTTAAACAGATTTATTTGTTTACTTTTTTTTAAAGAATAAAATAATCACTTGTTACCAATTTATTCATGTTCGGATAATTATTTTAAAAACAGAATTTTTTTTTTTCTTTGAAGCACATTGGAGTTGTTTAAGTTTTTTTACATTTTTCTTAAAGCAAACTGGTAATTTTTCCATTAATTCATTTTTAAGTGAATAGATATTTTCTTGAGGGCTATTTTGGATGTAAAACGTGTAGAAATTTGTCCCTTGATTGAGGTTATATATATATTTATTATGTTACATTATTTTTACCTTTATAATTCTTAAGACTTTTCAAACAGCAAAAAGTAGTCAAGAAATGTTTACCAATAGGGTTGCATCATTTATCTCTATGAGATTTCTTCAGCCATATAACGGTCGTTGGATGGTTATTTTTTTTTTTATTAGAGTATCAAATAAATTTTATTCTATATATTCCATAGTGAATAATATTTATTTTAGGTTAAAAGCATGTGTACAAATTATAATTTGTTTGTTCGTTATGAATATTTCATAACGAGTTTTTTTTTAACGACCTCAGCTCTTTTTTCTGAAAATAATGCTTATTGTTGTCGTTGACAAAAAACAAGGTTTACTTCTGATTTATTCGCCAATATAATTTTTCCAGAGACTCTTTGGCGCAGCTTTATACTTCCGTAATGATTTTCAAATTCATTATATTGTTCTTCAAGTTCCTGAAATTTACTATGCTTGTCAAATTTATCAGTTTAATTGTCATTAAAATATGATACAATAATTAGGCAATACCCAAATAGGATTTTACAATTAAAGAGGCAAAAGAAATTTCCTCAATCGAGTTAAAAATTCAAAATGATAGCAATAGTGGCCTCAAAGTCATATGATTTATGATGCCCTAAAGTAAGCACTACAATATGCTACAATAATGACAACCTTTAAGCAACATTTTCCAAGATATCTGGGGGCAATGTGTTCCATAGTTGGTTGGCCCACAATTCATTGGTCCTTCAAATCAATAAACGCCCCTCATGCATAAGAAGATTCCAAAAATCTGGTTGTGCAGAAAACCAGCAGAGACACAAACCTGATGGCAAGGTTGCTGCTGAAAATTATCAAGCAATTTCAAAAACATTTGCCATGATAACCTACGTTAAGAGAGAAACAGAACTGTGTGCAGCAATACTCCCCTTGACAGCACCAAAACACCACACCAGATTGCACCAAAAAGCCGAAGAATTGACAGCAGTGTTGCCTTAGTCCAAACTGTTGTTGCAGCTCTTTTCTAGATTAGTTATAAAATGTTTTATTCCTTTTTCTCTTCTTAGGCTTGCGCTTTGTACTTTATTTGTGATTGTTGATGAACAGAGTGAAGAAGAATTGCAGAGGCAGAAGGCAATTGATGATTGGCTTCCAATTACTTCTTCAAGGAATGCAAAATGGTGGTATTCTGCCTTCCACAATGTCACTGCCATGGTTGGGGCTGGTGTTCTTAGTCTCCCCTATGCCATGTCTGAGCTAGGATGGTATGCCCTTCAAACCCAACTTTCACTTACCCCATCTCTATTTAAAGACCATTTTATCAAAGTTTTAGTAAATTGTTTTTTAATTATAATTTGAACTATAAATTAAATGTATTGGACATAACAAATGCTTCTTGAGGCTTTTCATTAATCAATAATTTTTTATAAAAAAATCATTTTTATTTCTTTAATAAGTGATAAGGAGAGTGATTAACATTTTCCTTAATACATATAATTTCTTCAAAGAAGATAAACAACATTTTGTTATATATCCTGTGCTTTTTAATTTGACAATCAGTATGTTTTGTTTAGGGGTCCTGGTGTAACTGTACTTGTTCTGTCATGGATCATCACCCTCTACACTCTATGGCAAATGGTTGAGATGCATGAAATGGTTCCTGGCAAACGTTTTGACAGATACCATGAACTGGGGCAGTATGCCTTTGGGGAAAAGCTAGGACTTTATATTGTGGTGCCTCAACAACTTGTGGTTGAAATTGGGGTCAACATTGTCTACATGGTCACTGGGGGAAGATCCTTGCAGAAGTTACATGATACTGTGTGTGACAACTGCAAAAAGATCAAGTTGACATTTTTCATTATGATTTTTGCCTCTGTTCACTTTGTATTGTCTCACCTTCCCAACTTTAACTCCATTTCTGGTGTATCTTTGGCAGCAGCAGTTATGTCCTTGAGGTACAAGTCATAACTTTTTTTTTAGTTTAATTCTACTTTTTTACCATCTTACTGTGATTATTTCCCGAATTTGTTTCCTTTAATTCTTTTTGCAAATTTGATTGGTCAATTTGTTAACTTAATATGCAAAATTTTAGTGCAAATGTCTATGTAACACCATTGGACTGTCAGACAAACACATTTATATACATGCGTGGCATTTTACTACATGGTTATGCTAGCTTTATGTTAAATATTGGATAGGGTTGAAAATCTCATCTTAACAAGATATAATTTTATAATTTTCCATAAACGTACTAACTTGAACTTTGATGTTTACATGACATACAGTTACTCTACAATTGCCTGGGCAGCTTCTGCTCACAAGGGTGTTCAAGAAGATGTACAATATGGTTACAAAGCTACGAGTAAATCAGGAACAGTCTTTAACTTCTTTAGTGGCCTTGGAGATGTTGCTTTTGCCTATGCTGGACACAATGTGGTGCTGGAAATCCAAGCAACAATTCCATCTACTCCAGAGAAACCATCCAAGGGTCCTATGTGGAAAGGAGTGCTTGTTGCTTACACAGTTGTGGCTCTATGCTACTTCCCAGTTGCCCTCATTGGTTACTGGATGTTTGGCAATGGGGTTGAAGATAACATTCTCATCAGTCTAGAGAAACCAAAATGGCTTATTGCAATGGCTAACATGTTTGTTGTGATACATGTTATTGGAAGTTATCAGGTGAAATTCAATTTCCCTTATTCTTGTCCAAAACTTTTTTCATTATAAAATCACCTTTCTTTTTGGTTCAAAACTGAAGTCACCAAGAGTAACTAATTCTTTTGTTGGTTAGATTTATGCAATGCCAGTGTTTGACATGATCGAAACAGTGATGGTGAAGAAGTTGAACTTCAAACCCAGCAGAATGCTTCGTTTTATCGTACGCAATTTGTATGTGGGTAAGTAAGCACTTCTTAATAATTAATGTTTTGGCTAGAAGGAAATATTTCACCTTTCATTTGGTTTGTGGCTCGTTACAATCGATATATCATCATTCTCTTTAATTTCAGCATTCACAATGTTCGTTGGTATTATCTTCCCATTCTTTGGTGGTCTCTTAGGGTTTTTTGGAGGATTTGCTTTTGCACCCACAACATATTTTGTGAGCCAAACTACATTAGTTAATTTCATCCACCAAGACTCATTAAGAATACAAAAGTCTTAACTGTTCATTTTCTTGCGTAATTTTTCAGCTCCCTTGTATCATGTGGCTTGCAATCTACAAACCAAAGAAATTCAGCTTGTCTTGGTGTTGCAACTGGGTATGTTTGATTCTGGTTTTGACTAGTGTTTATATTCCATTTTAAACTACGATTAATGTTGCTCCACTAATTACAGGTATGCATTGCGTTTGGCCTATTTTTGATGATTCTATCTCCAATTGGAGGATTGAGGTCAATCATAATTAGTGCCAAGAACTACGAGTTTTTCTCATAAACTCATTCCTCACTGAATCAATGATGGAGATCTGAAGCATGCAAATACTAGAAAGGAACGGAAACTCAATAAAGTCAATTGTGAAATAGAATCTGTTTTATCTTATGTTATAGGGTGATCTTTCATTCTAGAACATTTTGTTTAGGAGCATCAGCACCTTGGTCCTTAGAGGGAAAGAAATTCATAAATGAAGTTGAAGGGAATTTTTATATTTACTTTCTTTGTCAGTTTTTACTTCATGTACGTGATTTTTCTTTTTACTATGTTTTAAAGCGTTGACTATTTATTTGCTTTTTTCTCCAATTATCTCCTAATATGAACAACACCAAGATATACAAAGAAGAGTAGCTCAATAACTTGATTTTTTTAATAAACATATAATGTAATTATAAATAATAAAAAATATTCCTTTCCTAGTAACCAAATGAGTCATAGAAATGGAAACACGATGTGATCAAGCAACTGTCAAAGTTTATTTTCTCGTATCTCAAACAATCATAATTACAACTTGCAAATGAGATTTTGATTTAATATATCACTAATTGTTTAATCAATATATTTGTGTGTTTTTTTTACAGTTAAGAGTATCAAACTACATTGCATCAATATAATTTTATGTTTTACAATATCAAACTAAAATTATAGTGTATCAATATACCCAATCATATATAAAACGAGATGGAAGAATTTAAATAAAGATGATATCAATATATTTCAAAATATTTAAAATTTATATGATCTTTCATTATCATAAAAATGGTCAATTGCAGTAAAAGAAAGAGTCCCAAAACAAGAACCGAGCACAGAGAAAGAAGGATCAGGGAATAGATATTTTTCATTCCCAGTTTGGAATATAAGGTCCCACATCAGCAGTTTGCATGGAAGAGGAGATAGGGAGCAGCTTGATCATTCCTTAATTGAGTTTTTCACGAACTACATGACAAACAATTTCTCTATACTTTGTTCGTTCGTGAAAAACTTGATTGTGAACAATTTGGATTGATGATTGACTATCACAATATAAGAGAGCAGGCTGAATGAAGGGAATCCGAAGATTTTGTAAGAGGTAGACAAGCCACTGAATTTCGCAGGTGGTAGCAGATAATGCTCTGTATTCAGCTTCAGAGGAGATTCTTGAAATCGTTTGTTGTTTCTTCTTCGATTTCCAGGATTTCAAAGTTTCACCCAAATATATACAGAAATTCGTGATGGATTTTCTGGTCTCAGGGCAAGTGGCCCAATGAGAATCGTTGTACTCTTTTATCTGTATAGGAGTGTTGTTATGGAGAAAAAGACCAGCACCATGAGAGGCCTTTAGATATTTGAGAACATGGAGAGCTGCCTGAGAATGAATGTTGGTAGGTGCATATACAAAATGACTGAGGTGGTTGACAGCATAGGCAATATCTGGGCGTGTATTGGTAAGGTAAATGAGGCGTCCTAACAGTCTTCTATAGGAGGTAGCTTCTTCTTCATTGAGCCTTTCTCCTTTATCAGCAGTAAGACGAAGAGTATGTGCCATGGGTGTGAGAGAGGGAGCACAAGCAAGCATACCAGTTTCTGTAAGGAGATCTAAGGTGTATTTTCGCTGGCTAAGGTGGATACCAATGTTGTTCCTTGCAATCTCTAGGCCAAGAAAGTATGTAAGATCCCATAAATTCTTGATGCAGAAATGTTGATGAAGCAAGGTTGTGATTTGATTAATTTTAGCAAGGTTGTTCCCAGTTAAGACTATGTCATCCACATAGACAAGGAGTGCAGTTATTTTTTCTCCATCATGTTTCAAGAAAAGAGAGTGGTCAGCAGTAGAAATATTATAGTTATGTGATTTGAGGAAATTAGAAAGTTTGGCATACCATTGGTGTCCAACTTGCTTGAGGCCATAAAGAGACCTTTGAAGTTTGCACACTTTATTTCTATTTGTTGCTGGAAAACCAGGGGGAAGCTTCATGTAAACTTCTTCATTTAAGTCACCATGAAGGAAGGCATTGTTCACATCTAATTGCTTAAGATCCCAATTTTTTGCTCCAGCAAGAGCTAGGAGAAGCCTAAAAGTGGTTAACTTTGCTACTGGTGCAAACGTATCCAAGAAGTTTAGGTCCTCCATTTGGTTGTAGCCTTTTGCTACTAGCTTGGATTTATATTGTTCTATGGTACCATTTGAGTGATATTTGATCTTGTAAACCCATCTACAACCAATGGAAGATTTTCTAGGGGGAAGATCTGTAATACTCCAGGTCTGATTGGCTACAAGGGCTGTTAATTCATTCTGCATTGCCTTAACCCAAAGAGTATTCTGAATGGCAGCCTCATAGTTTTGAGGCTAATCATGAGAAGAAATAGACATTATGGTATGTCTAAAATTAGAGGATAAGGAATTAAAATTAATGAAAGTTTGTATGGGATACTTGGTACTAACCTGATTACTGCTAGTCTGGAAGTCTTGCAAATAGATTAGCATCTTCCTGTTACGGTCAGATCTTCTAAGGGTAGCAGCAGGAACATCATTGTTATCAACATAAAGATCATCATCATTTTTATTAGGAGAACCATGGTTATTATGCATATTTATGTCATCATAAGTTTGAGCATAGTGTTGTGGTATGGGAAGAGAAAGGTTGTTGGGATCTTTTTGATTTTTCAAAAGATATGGAAAACAGTTTTCATAAAAAATAACATTCCTGGAAATTTCAATTTTGTGACTTTTTAAGTTTAGAAAAATAAAACCTTTGGTGTGTGCTTTAAAACCAAGAAAGACACTAGGAACAACACGATTGTCCAGCTTCTTTCTATGAGCAACAAGAGTAGAAGAATAACACAAACAACCAAAGATACGCAAGTTAGAAATGTCACACAACTTTCTATGCAATTTTTCATGTGGTGTTGCATTATTGAGCAAAGGAGTAGGAATACAATTAATTAAGAAAACAACATGTTGGACAGCAAAATTCCAGAAATTAGCAGGGAGTTTAGACTGAAAAAGAAGAGATCTTGTAACGTTTAAAATATGTTGATGCTTTCGTTCAATAATAACATTTTGCTTGGGTGTTTCTATGCATGAAGTTTGATGGAAAATGCCTTTTGAAGCAAAAAAAATCTTTCATCACAAATTCAATACCATAGATTTGATTTTTGTTTGAAAGTGGTTTTCAACGTAAGAAACAAAATTCACAACATTAGTTTTAACTTCAAACTTATTTTGCATAGAAAAAATCCAATTAAAGCGAGAAAAATCATCAACTATAGTGAGAAAATATATATGACCGTGCATAGAGATAACAGAACAAGGACCCCATATATCCATATGAATTAAATCAAATATGTGTGCAGAATGAGTAGTGCTAAGAGAAAAAGGAAGTTTCTTTTGTTTAGCTTGATGACAAGAATCACAAAAATAAGATCTTTGAACATATATATCAGGATAATAGGTTTGTAAAAGCTTTAGTCTTTCATCAGAAGAATGACCTAATCTTTGATGTCAAAGTCCAACAGTTTTAGTTACACAATTCAAGAAATGAGAAACATGTTGTGTAATGGATCTATCTAAACAATATAAGCCATCAATCAAATCAGTTGAACCAATCTTGTCTCTAGTTCTATTGTCCTATATGACACACTTGTTAGAACAGAGAGTTAAATCACATTGAAAGCAAGAAGTAAGTTTGGATATAGAGACAAGATTGAAATAAAAAGCTGGAACATATAAAACATTTGTAAGACTAATTCTGTAATTGAGATTAACAGTTCCAGAGTAATTTGATGTAACATAGTGGCCATTGGGTAATTTTATGAGAATAGGATTGATACGATGATAGGTGGAAAAATCAGATAAAGTAAAACATACATGATTTGTTGCTCCAGAGTCTAAAATCCAAGTATATTTATTTAGTAAAGGATTCTTTAAGGTATGTGTGTTACCTGCAGAGGTAGGGTCCTGGTCTTGTTGACTTGTATCAGAAACAAAAGATCCAACCTGATTCACTTGAACTTGTCCAGCAGAAGTGTTTGCTTGCTTGAGAAGGTTGGTTAAGATTTGATATTGTTGATGATTAAAATGAGTATCGCCATTCTCATTATTGTTAGAATCATACTCCTCTTGAGTGGCACTGTTGTTGAAAGAATAAGTCTTACCATTTTGGAATTTGTAGGGTAACCATGCTTCTTATAGCATGTATCAACAGTGTGGCAAGTTCTATTGCAGTGTGTGCAAACCTTTCTATTACTATTATGACTGACCTTTTTTCCATCCTGATTGGGAAAACCATGTTTCTTAAAGCACACACTATCGTTATGACCATTCTTGCCACAAAAAGAACAAACAACAGAAGATTGCACATTACTCTTGTTTACCATGGGCTAAACATTCTTTATATTAGTTATCAAAGCATTGCTACTCAATTGTCATTCTTGTTGGGCTACTAAAGAAAAGATTTTTTATATAGGTGGGACAGGTTCCATTAAAAGGACATGGGATTTAACATTGCTATACTGATCGTCTAGACCTCTCAAAAATTGCATGCCTTGGTCTTCCTTTTTTCGTTGAGAGACAATAGAGGAGATATTGCAAGTACAATTGTTACATATGCAAACAGATTCGGGTCTGAAATTTTCAAACTCATCCCAGATCACCCTTAATTTTGTAAAATAGTCGGTGATTGAGAGCTCACCTTGGCTTAGCGAGGATGCCTCCATTTGGAGGTCAGAGATGCGTGAGAGGTCACCTTGAGAATATCTTGTTTTGAGATCATTCCAAATTTTTACAGCTTTGTCCATCCAGACGATTCATTGGTGGATAGGGACGGAAACAAAGTGGACCAACCACGAGACCACCTTGTTATTGCACCGATTCCACGCTGAGAAGGTGGAATCTATCTTTGCTGGTTGTGTAGCGGTTCCATCTACGAACTCGAGTTTATCCTTAGCGCTTAACGTCGTGAGCATCGACCGGCTCCATGAATGATAATTGCTAGAGTCCAACACCGGCGAGACAAGAGAAGTAGCTGGATTCTCACTTGGATGGAGATACAGATAACTTGGGGCTGATTCCTCATCTTCCTTCTTCATGCCAAAAGGAAAATATGTCCAAAAGAAACCAAAGAATGAGTAAAATAGAAGAACCAAAACTAAAAAAACGTGAAATTAAAGAAAAACAGAGGAGAAGAGGAGGAGTGAAAAAAGAAAAGGAAAGAACGGTGAAACAGAATCAAGAAGAGATCAGTGATGAAGCGTAGCAGAGCTCTTCAAAGAAGAGCTCTAATACCATCATAAAAATGGTCAATTGCAGTAAAAGAAAAAGTCTCAAAACAAGAACCGTGAGCACAGAGAAGTTTAGAGAAAGAAGAAGGAGAAACTTCGAGAGAGAGAAATGATGAGTAAAAAAGGGTTTCATTAATCAGGGAATGAATCAACAAGGAATGAATCAACAGTGTTTGGTGCTTACAAAGAGTAAAAATTAATATAGGCACTAGTAAAAGTCCAAAGATCCACAAAGAGCTCAAAAATAGAAAACAGAAAAGCACTTAAAAAAACAACCATAACTAAAATACAACAGTAAGATAATGATATTTTAACAATCTATCCTTATAGAACTATCTAATCCCATGTCAAAATAAGGTCACATCAAAATTACAAAAACATAAAATAAAAAATTTTAAGTTAACTATTTAAACACGTAAGAAACAAAATCCAAATATATAAATGACCTACAAGGTTATTAATCTCATTAATAGTAAATATATATCGATTTGTTTCCAAAATATTTATATTATCATAATAAGAAAATCATTAAATAGAAATCAATTTTAGAAACTAAAACTAATTAGTTTCTATATATAGTGACTAAATTAGATATCATTTTATAGACTAAAAAATTTAGAATCTAAATAATTGGTAGTTAAAACCTTGGTAGCTAATTAGATACTAATTTAAAAATTATTTATCAATATTATAAACTAATTTAGAAACCAATAATTTTTTTAGTTTCTAAAATGATCTCTAATTTAGTCATTAACAACTAATTAGTTTTTTCTCTAAAATTAATTTTTATTTAATAATTTTCTTGTAATATATTTCGGATTTAGAGACTAACACAGAAGAAAAAATATTTTTAAAAAAGTTATATTTAATATTTTCAACACGGCTGTACCGTCCCCTAAGTATATTACTCCCGGTTTGGATTTAAAGAATAACACTTATCATAATTTCTTATTTATCTGGAAATCTATACAGATTTCATCAAGTAACCTCCTATGTCCGTGTATTTGTTATGCATATAATCATGTACGAGTGACTATTCTATTGAGGCTATAGTTTATATATTTAATAAATTCAACCATTCTCTTGAAAGTTTTGAAGATTAAAAAAGATCATAAAGATTTAGAAGTATTTTAGATTGTATTGTGTGATATCAATATAAGTTTTGTCTCTCATGATTTGATCTTACATTGCAATCAGAAAGTTTTTCAAACACATTAGGAATTTTCTTGGTGATAGGTATTTTTTAATTTATTAAAAGAGATTTTCAATATATTGAAATGTTCTTGGTTGGTCTGAATACGCATTAGGGATTTTCTGGTGATAGGTAGTTTTTAATTTATTAAAAGATGTTTTCAATATATTAAAATGTTCTCGGTTGGTCTAGAATGAATGCAGGAAGCATTTTAATTGATTGGATTATTGTTTTAATATATTATATTAATTTAAAATCATGAGTAGTTCTAGTTTCTATTTTAATTGGTTAAATCAAGTAATAAATTAAAATCACTTAAGTGTTCACTCAATGTTTTGGACCCTTTTGTTTTAATTTGTCAAAAATAAAGAATTAATTGATTAATTTTAACAATGAAATTAACAAATTAAAATGCAGTTTTAATGAATTAAAACTGACAAATTGAATTATATATAGTTCTCTCATTTCAAAAACATTTGACATAAAATCAAATACATTCTTTCTGAAATCATTTTTACCTATTGAGAAAGAGTCCACACTATAAGATGAAAATTGTCATTTTGATAATTGTTTTAGCTTATGTTCAATTTTCTAACAAAAATTAAGTTTTCCTTATGGTATTGGATCAACCTAGGTTGAATCCTTAAAGACGTATGTTTTGTGTTATATTTCCATTGCTCATATTCTCTTAATACAAATTAAAATTGGGGGAAATTAGAATTAAACAAACTATAAAGAGAACTGAAAAGTAAAATAAAGTGAGGTTTATAGACAATTGTCTAATGGACAGTTTAACAACACCTGAAAATGTAAAAATAGAAATGTTCATGATAGAATAGTAAATTTATAAAAAAAATGAAATGTAAATGAAGAAGAAAAGAAATGAAATAAAAACATTGAATTACAATCATGAGACAATCTAGTCTAATTTTTCATGAAGCTTTCTTTGTGAAATATTTTGTGATCAATAAATTCACTAAAAAAAAATGTGTATGGGGTGATGGTTATTTTTTATAAAGTGACATTTATAAACGCCATAATATACGCATGTGGTGATTTTGCATACTGCTATAAATTTTGCCACCATAAATTTTAATATGGCAGTCTTATGCGAATCGTCGCAACACCGTCATTTCACTCTTTGTATAAAGTGACATTTTTTGTATGTAATTAATACCAGGCCAAAAGTGTCATGATTTATTTCATTGGGAAACAATTTCAACGAAACACGACGCACGTAAACGCCATTATATACAATATAATGTGACTTTTTTTTACTGATATTATTATAATAAAATTGTAAAAAATAATATGTCAGTTTTAACTTGAGTACTAAATAAATGGTATTCAACCACCAATTTTTGTAATCTCGTTATTTAATAATTTGTTCTCATAATTAGAAAACTAATAATATTTAATTATAATACCATTTATTTAAATATTTTTTCATAATAAAAATAAATAAATACTATACAAAGTTATAACAAACATTTATTCATTGTATTGAAAAATAGAACAAAGTTCATACATAGTTTTTCTTCAAAAGTACACCAAGGAAAATACACAAAATAATTTTAAATATCATAACATGTTCAGATTGTTATAACCATTTTCCCTAATCAATTCTACTTCCATAACTTCCTTAATCATTTTTGTTTCCAACACTTGATCCTATTACTTGATTAGGTGATGGAGCACCACTTCCAACTGTGCCTGAAATAAATAAAAAATAATTTCAAGTTAAGAATTTTGAATTCTTATAATTATAAAATAAAGGAAGACACAAATAATAAAGATTTAACTTACTAATACCTCATTGATGGATGCATGTACCAAATTAGCTTCCATTGCAGCAAAATGTTCCGGAACATGTTTTCTCGAAGCAATATATGCAAGCAATGTTTGCATTTGAATTTTAACAGTTGCAAACTCACTTTGCATTTAGACTACCTTATCCTCCACATTTGATGAAGTTGAACTAGAGGAAGCATAGTTCATACCACTTAACCTTGTTGTGGATATTTTAAAAGCAAGGTTAGGATAAGCTCAATATGATAGTCCATTAACTCGACCAGGATGCTCCTTACCAAATATGACACCAATTGGATCATTTAGAGATATATCTGAAGCAATTTTTTGATTTATCAACATTAGCTCTTCAATTTTTTTCTAGATAAAATTGTTAGTAATGATCATTATTGTCAAAATAACATACTTGTCAAACCAATAAAGATTGCAATTATATTCTTGTCAACTACAAGTAATCACATATCTTGGAGTGATATATTATGACACAAGTTCCAAAAAATTGTTGTGAATCAACACCATCAATCATACAAGAGGCCTACCAGTAAACTAGTAAATCAGGATTACTACATATGCAAGAGGATCCACGAAAGAGCCAAAACCATATTGAACCTACATATGCAGCCTTACCTTGCTAGACTAACACTACAAGAAAATCATCAAATAGAAACCAATTTTTATAGACCAAAATAATTATTTGTAATAGTAACTAAATTAGAGACCATTTTAGAAACTAAAAAAAAAATTGGTTTCTAAATTAGTTGCTATTATTGTTAAATAGTTTATAAATTGGTATCTAATTAGCTACCAGGGTTTTAACTACCAATTATTTAGTTTCTAAATTTGGTAGAAAAAACCTTGGTTGCTAATTAGATATCAATTTAGAAACCATTTAACAATAATAGAAATTAATTTAGAAACTAAAAATTTATGTAGTCCCTAAAATGGTGTATAATTTAGTCACTATAGCAACTAATTCGTTTTGGTTTCTATTTCATGATTTTCTTGTAGTGTAAGCAACAATATACACATATAGCTATCTCTAATACCAATTCATTGTCTAATACTTACAATAAAAACAACACATAGGTTTCGTTATCAAACATATCAGACCAGCAATCAACCAATATCAAATCAACCAAGCAGACATATTCTATCAAACCAACACTTGAATATATTATGATCAGTATAAATTTCAGAAACCAAGAACAACTGCCCAACTAACCAACTAATGTCATATGAAACAAATAATGCATATTTTCAAATTATAATATAAATTACCCCAATCTCTATAGCCTCATCATTCACATAGGTTCCTTTTTTCCTCTTATGTGTGATCTTCAACATTTTAGCTCGTCCAATATTCTTACCAGTCTCAATTTTCAATATGTTCAACAAAAGTAATATAAGTATAAAAATTAAAATTATAATATATTAAAAAAGAGAGCATAATATAAGTATAAAATACCAAGTTATGTTTTCTTCTTGACAAAGACATAGGACCACCAGTGTGAGGAATAATTTGTCTCTTCCTTATATCTTTATTTATGTTACACATGTTCTACAAAGTGAAAATGAAATCACTGTTTTGTAAATTTAAAGTCAAGCTTATTAAATAATGAAAAGTGTGTACCATTGTAGAAGTTCTCAAACGATAATCAACAAAAATAGCTCATTTCTCCATCTTTAGTCTTGCTAAAACATTCTTGATGAGGTCATTTTTTCTTAGAAAAGGGTCATAAAATTTATTCCAAAACTTGCATTTGTACTCCCTCCACAGTTTTCCAATTTTAAGCGTAGTATCTCTTTTAGCCAAATCTTTATTTTATTTACCTTGAAACAAAATTGAGGCTTTAAAAAAATAAAGATGTTAGTCCAAATCTATTGAATAAACTAAATAAGACTAAAGATATTTCAATGTAAGTTCTATTACCTTTAGTGCATTCTCCCACACGTTATCCTTGTAAAGTGTCTAGCATAGTTAACCAACTTTCAAAACTAATAGGAAACAATATATGATTTTATGCTAGTTATCCACAAACTCTAGCTAGTAAACCAGAATCTTCTCAAATTGGTTGAATTGTGTCATTATAGTTCACCACCACACGTAATCTGTTAGGCAAGTTATGAGCATCCCTAACCTTGACCTTTAGTTTTTTACTAACTCCTTCCTCATCTATAAAAATCAAATACATTATTTCATGTGTAGTGAAAATTATTACATGCAAAAAAAAAAAACAAAATATCAAAATATCATATTTTTACCTATAGCATCAACAAACCAATAATGGTTTGTCTGCCTTGATATTCTTGGTTGCACTCTTTCAAGTTCAGACTTAGAAGTTGGTTATGCAGATCCAGGGGTATGTGCTGGTGCAGATTCAGAGGTTTGTGGAAGTACAAATTCAGTAGTATGTGACTATGTAGGTTAGAAGAATCTGAATATTTAGATTCACATGTATATAATGGTGCAGATTTAGAAGTTTGTGGTTGTGGAACTTGTGAAGTTTATGATTGTGGAACTCATGAAGTTTGTGGTTGTGCAAGTTGTGAGGTTTGTGGTTGTAGTGGAGACAGAAAAAATTTGGTTGTGTAGAAGCACTTTTTGCATGGTCTTGTGTAGCTTGAGGCGTATCATTAATTTTTACATAGTTGACTACAAATGTGTCTAAACCAGCAGCTAACTTAAGCAAGTTCTTTATCCTTTTAGATCTAGGCATATCTGCAATAAAGAAAGAAATAATCAAGTACAACATAATTTAAAAGTTATACAAGTTTCATCTTGGAAGATATATTAAAAGTGAAAAGGACAAAAAATTTAAAAGCTTCATACATCTTTCATAGAAAGGCATAATAGATGCACTACAAAAAATCGTGTATAATGTGGCGGTTATTTTCATATAAACTGGCGTTTATAACCGCCACAATATACGCGTGTGGCGGTTTTACGCTACCCGCAACAACACCCACCACTTTAACACTATGCTTAAAGTGACAGATTTTATATGTTAGTGTCAATTATAACTGTCGCAATTTAATTCATTGAAAAGGATTTCAGTGCCATTATATAGGGTATTGTACCGCCCTGGTGGTCGGGTGTGGTGACGTGGCACCCTGCTACAGTGTAGGCGTGTTGACAAGGCGCCAGGTTGGCAGATAGGAAGGAAGTCGGGAGGCACGTGTAGTAGCCGGTTGTTAAGTTGGCGTGTTCCGATTTCCAGATTACCAGAATAGGCGATCGCCAGGTTGAAGATGAAGTCGCCAGATGTAGACCCAGGCGACCAATCAGTCGGAGATCGCCAGAACAAGCACATCGCCGAAGATGAAGGAGAAGCAGATTATGAAGGCGGCCGGCGAGACCACAGGGAAGGTGTATGAAGGCCCTAACTCGCCAGTTTCAGTAGAGATCGCACTCCTAAGTTAGCTATGCACTGGGCAGTACCATGCATAAGTAACTTAGCCAAAATGAGAGTAGAAGCAGCGCCAAGTCAGGGAGCCTCCAGATGATGGCACGTGTACAGTCGGATACGAGCCACGTGTCCAAGTCTGTAACTGCCAGGAGAGAGAAAGCCACCAGGTATATAAGAGTTCTTAACAGACTTTCTGAGGTACGCACGTTCAGTTCATACACTTTACGCTTGCGAGTGATAGAGCTGATTGTGAGAGAGGATTTGCACGGTTCTCGTTCTTAGTATTTGGTGATACCGTCACTGACTTGAGCGTCGGAGTGCGATCGGCCGCAGCGGCGCCGTATCGTTTCTTTGCAGGTTCTTGAGATAGATCCCGAAGAGGAACGGAGGTGAGAAGCGGTGCGCACGTCGATCCTTTGACGAGGCATTCTCCAGCGTTCCGGTCAACAGGCAGGATCATCAGGCGCCCACCGTGGGGCCGTGTAAAACTTGCTCCCATCCACAGCGTGAGTTCGTGGAAGTTTTCGAGGTTTTCTGCGTGGTTGTGTGCTGGTGCAACCGTCGTTCGCAGTTTCTCTGAGTTTCGTTCGGTGAGTTTGCGTTTTGTACCGATTGTTTGGTTTTCGATCGGTGGAGTGAGGTCTTTTGTTGCTTGCGCGCAATCTGTTTGGTGGAAGTTCGAGTTCTTTTGTGGTTTTCTGCGAAGGTTTGCGGTGTTCTTGAGTTCTTGCGCAGTTTCTTGAGTTTTCTCCGATTGATCGCTGATTCGATCGTGGTTGAAGTGTTGTCTGCTGTATTCCTGTGGTTCGCTGAAGTTAATGAGAAAAATGAGAAGCAATCGTTCCAGTCCCGTGGCGCCTGTCGCTGCTGAAGGCGACGCCGCCATGACCATGGCGCAGATGGCAGAGATGATGCGCTCGTTGCAGGCAACCGTGGAAGCCTCGCGCGTAGAGCAGGCAAGGATACATGAGGACCTGGTCGCCTCTCGCGCCAGGAACGAGGAGCTCAGCAAGGTAACTGAGGAGCTGCATCGAGCTCTTCAGGAGCAGCAGGGACGTTCTTATGCTGAAGAGGTGGCACCGTCGACGCCACCTCGTGTGTTCCCAATGCCATTCGTTCAGACGATTACCGACATGCCAATTCCCACGAGCGTGGTTCCGGTTAAAGCTGTTTTTACCGGCGTGGAGGATCCAGAGGCTCATCTGACCACGTTCCACACGCAGATGATGCTGTCGGGAGGGTCAGACGCCGTCTACTGCAAGATGTTCGTGAGTACGCTCCAGGGGACGGCGATGGAGTGGTTTGTGAGCCTGCCTAACGGCCACATAACCAATTTTCAACAGTTCTCGAAAATCTTTGTCGAGCAGTACATTGTGAATAAGGCACCGCCCAGGGTGTCCTATGATCTGTTTGATATAAGGCAGTACCATGGGGAGTCCCTCAGAGACTACCTCAATCGCTTCGGAGCGCAGATGGTCAGATCGCCGGCCAAGGATGAAGAAATGCTGGTTTATGCCTTCAAGAAGGGCGTGCAGCCAGGGCCATTCTGCGAGGCCTTGATCAGGGCTCATCCAGCGACGTTTGCTGAAGTCAGGCGACTTGCGGTGGCCCACATCGCCGACGAGAGTGAAGTCGCCGAGAAGAGAGGCAGCGTGGCTCCCGCCAGGCCACGCGCCCAGACCAAGATCCAGCCGCAGAGGGTGCTGGAAACGGCGGCGGCGGCCAGAAAAGACCAGAGGACTCGCCATCCCTATGACAGGAGAAACAAGGGAAGAAGCCAAGCGCGCCAACAACCAGCACGCCAGCAACCAGCACGCCGGGAGTACAATCGCCCGCCTAAGCACAAATTCGTCATGGGACTAGCGGACCTGATCGCTATCCCTAACATATCTGCTAGGTTGAAGGCGCCCGAGAAGGTGGGAGACAAGGTACTGGGGTCAAAGCCGGACGCCTGGTGCGAGTTCCACCAGTGTTTTGGCCACAACCTGGACTCGTGTTTGTCTTTAGGATACCAGCTCGACGATCTGGTTAAGAGCGGGTTCCTAAACGACTATCTGCTGGATAGAAGGACGGGGGGAGCGTCGAGTTCCCAGCCAGCAGGTGGAGAAGCCCAGCAACACGAGATGCCTATCCACGGGGAGATCCACACCATTGCAGGGGGTTTCTCAAGTGGTGGATGCACCGCATCGCAGAGGAAAAAGTATGCGCGATCGGTGATGGCAGTGGACATGTTTGAAGATCACTCGCCGGAAGTGGACATCACGTTCACAAAGCAGGATCTTCGGGACGTTGTGCCTCATGACAACGATCCCATAGTTATTTCGTTGATCACAGCAGGGAGGAAGGTCCACAGAGTTCTGGTGGACCAAGGAAGCTCGGCAGACGTGATGTTCTGGCCGACTTTCACGCAGCTGGAATTGCCCCTTGACCAGCTAAGGCCCTATGGAGGGTGCTTATATGGGTTCGCTGGCGACCAGGTGGAGGTCAGGGGGTACATTGAGCTGAGAACCACGTTTACAGATGAGGTTGGGTCGAGGACGGAGAAAATCAAGTACCTCATCGTAAACGCCCCTTCAGCATATAACATCCTATTGGGAAGGCCCACTCTTAACAGGATAGGCGCCATTCCGTCGACGCGGCACATGAAGGTGAAGTTGCCGTCCATGGAAGGGGTGGTGATCACGTTCAAGTCTGATCAGAAAGAAGCGAAAAGGTGCTATGAGAATAGCCTGAAAAACAAAAGATCAGTGAGTTATGTAACAACCACCCCACCTCCCGGTGTGAAGCCCAGACCGCCGGTAACAGAGGAGGCCGCCAGAAGGGATGTAGAGATGATAGACGCTGAGCTAGGGGAGAGGAATGCTGGCCTGGAAGAGGAAGAGGCGCGGAATCGCCCCGAGGAAGCAAGGGAACAGGGAATCGCCAGGGCGGTGATCGCCAGAGAATCCAGGCCCAAACCGGTCGAGCAGTGGCTCGAGAAGGAGATCGGAGGGAAAGTTTTCAAGCTCGGAAGATCTCTGGAGGTCGATCTCCAGGACCAGATCGCCAAGGTGATTGAGCGGCATCTGGACGCGTTTGCTTGGTCCGCTTCGGACATGCCCGGGATCGATCCCGACTTCTTGTGCCATCATCTGGCGATGGACAACATGGTGAGACCGGTGCGACAAAGGAGAAGAAAATTCAATGAGGAGAGGAGGCAGGCGATCAGGGACGAAACACAGAAACTCCTCGCTGCAGGCCACATCAGGGAAGTCCAGTACCCTGAATGGTTGGCAAATGTCGTACTGGTGAAGAAGAGTAACGGGAAATGGCGCATGTGCGTCGATTTCACCGATCTGAACAAAGCTTGGCCAAAGGATTCGTATCCTTTACCAAGCATTGATGCCCTGGTTGATAGTGCTGCAGGGTGCAAGCTGCTGAGTTTCCTGGATGCCTTCTCGGGCTATAATCAGATCAAGATGCATCCCATGGATGAAGAAAAGACAGCCTTCATGACGGAGAGGTCGTGCTATTGCTATAAGGTGATGCCGTTTGGGCTGAAGAACGCGGGGGCCACGTACCAGAGGTTGATGGATCGAGTACTTGCACCAATGCTGGGAAGGAACGTGCAAGCCTACGTCGATGACATGGTCGTGACCTCGCAGGAGAAAAGCAAGCACGTTGCGGACTTGGAAGAATTGTTCACGACGATCGCCAAGTTCAAGTTAAAGCTCAACCCGGAGAAATGCATTTTGGGCGTGGAGGCTGGAAAGTTTTTGGGTTTTCTCTTGACTGAAAGGGGGATAGAAGCTAACCCAGACAAGTGTGCCGCCATCTTGGCGATGAGAAGCCCGGCTACAGTGAAAGAAGTCCAGCAGCTGACAGGTCGGATGGCAGCCCTATCTCGCTTCGTGTCAGCTAGCGGAGAAAAGGGGCATCCCTATTTTCAGTGTCTGCGGCGCAATAACAAGTTCGCTTGGACGAAAGAATGCGAGGAAGCTTTCGTCAAGCTAAAAGAGTATCTGGCGAGCCCGCCGGTTCTGTGCAAACCGCTGGCGGGAATCCCTCTCAGGTTGTATTTCGCTGTGACTGAGAGGGCGGTGAGTGCGGTGCTCGCCCAGGATCAAGATCAGGCTCAGAAGCCTATTTATTTTGTGAGCAAGGTGTTGCAGGGCCCAGAAACGAGATATCAGGCCCTGGAGAAGGCTGCGCTGGCTGTGGTGTTTTCGGCGAGGAGGTTGCGCCACTACTTCCACAGTTTCACAATACTGGTGATGACTGACCTGCCCATCCAGAAGGTCTTGAAGAAACCTGACGTTGCAGGAAGAATGGTGAAGTGGGCAGTGGAGTTGTCAGAGTTTGACATTAAATATGAGCCCCGAGGCCCGATCAAGGGGCAAATCTTTGCAGATTTTGTGGTCAAGCTCTCATCCGAGGCGACGCGGGTTGAAGGAGACGATTTCCGTTGGGTACTCTCGGTGGATGGATCGTCGAACCAGCAGGGTAGCGGTGCTGGAGTCATATTGGAAGGATCCAACGGCGTGCTGATTGAACAATCTTTGAGGTTTGCCTTCAAAGCCAGCAACAATCAAGCAGAGTATGAGGCGCTGATCGCCGGGATTCTGCTGGCCAAGGAGATGGGAGCTAGGGTGCTGATGGCTAAGAGTGACTCGCTGCTAGTCACAGGGCAAGTAACAGGCGAGTTCCAGGCTAAAGATCCACAAATGGCGGCTTACTTGGCGTATGTGCAGGAATTGAAGAGTTCCTTTGCCTCTTTTGAAGTAGTACATGTGCCCAGAGAGCAGAATGCCCGAGCTGACTTGCTTGCTAAGCTCGCCAGCTCAGGCAAGGGGGGTAGGCAGAGGACGGTGATTCAAGAAACTCTGAAGACGCCGAGGGCATTTGTAGCAGATCACCTGGTCCTTCAGATAAGCAAGTCGACGGAGAGAGCAGCGAGAAGCCATAAGTCCTTGACGCAAGAAACTCTGAGATCGCCGAGAGTTAGAGCATGTCCAGGAGAGAAGGTGGAGGTGATGCAGGTCTGCGCCGCCCATGAGCCAGACACTTGGATAACACAGTACAAGCGGTGCTTGGCAGATGGTCTCCTCCCGCTGGATCCAACAGAAGCTAGGAAGGTAAAGAAAAATTCCAGCAAGTATACATTGATTGATGGCGATCTGTACAGGTTTGGGTTCACTCACCCACTCCTGGAATGTATACACGGCGAGAAGTGCACGAGAATTATGGCAGAGCTCCACGAAGGTATATGTGGGAGCCACGTCGGGGGTCGAGCTCTGGCCGCGAGGACTCTCCGTGCAGGCTACTACTGGCCATCCATGAGAGAAGATTGCAAGAAATATGCCCAATGTTGTAAACAATGCCAGCAGCACGCCGATTGGCATAAGGCACCTCCCGAGGAGTTGAAGTCGATCTATAGCCCTTGGCCGTTTCATACTTGGGGAATCGACATCCTGGGACCTTTCCCGCTGGCGATCAGGCAAATGAAGTACTTGGTGGTGGCGATTGAGTATTTCACCAAGTGGATTGAAGCAGAACCAGTGGCCCAGATCACCGCACACAAGATCGAAGGTTTTGTATGGAAGAACATCGTGTGCCGGTTTGGAGTGCCTAAGCGCCTGGTGTCAGATAATGGAACGCAGTTTGCAAGCCACCTGTTGAAGAAGCTTTGCGAAGGGGTAGGAATTCAACAAGTGTTTGCATCCGTCGAGCACCCTCAAACAAATGGCCAGGTGGAATCAGCTAATCGGGTGTTGTTGAGAGGTTTGAAGAGAAGGCTTGAGAAAGCCAAGGGAAGTTGGGCTGAGGAGGTGCCCCGTATAGTCTGGGCGTACCACACCACCGAGCAGTCAGGAACCCATGAGACCCCGTTTAGCTTGGTCTATGGGTGTGACGCCATGATTCCGGTGGAGATCCAGGAGAGCTCGCCGAGATTCCAGAACTTTGTAGAGGAAGACTCGAATGAAGAGAGAAGGCTGAACCTGGATCTGCTGGATGAGGTCAGGGAAGAGGCGAGGCTGAAGGCTGAGGCGGTGAAGAGGAGGATCGAACGAAGATACAACTCTAAGGTGATGCTAAGGCAGTTTAGGGAAGGCGATCTGGTGATGAGGAAGGCCCACCAGTACGAGATGGAGAATAAACTATCACCCAAGTGGACTGGACCGTTCAGAATAACCGAGGCGCTCGGGAACGGAGCCTACCGCTTAGAAACGCTGGAAGGAGGGGCGATCCCTCGCACCTGGAACGCCACACACCTGAAGTTGTACTATAGTTAAGAGCTTTGTACGTAAAGACAAACACAATGTTATATTACAATGTCTCTGTTAAAACAGTTTGAAGGGGGCACTCTTTTTTCCCTAAGGAGGGTTTTTAATGAGGCTACCCAATAAAAGAAGAGTTTTCGAAGTATAAGGTGTTTTCAGATTGCATGTGTGCTATTTTCAAAAGTTTTGAAGAAAGACCTTGTCATTTGTACATGATTTAAGGCAAGAAAAGATGTAACGCGTGCTTTCTAAAAGGTTTTAAGTCCTCATCGTTTTTTGGCGATCGGAGGCACCAGTTAAGTTTTAAGTCCTCATCGTTTTTCGGCGATCGGAGGCACCAGTTAAGTTTTAAGTCCTCATCGTTTTTCGGCGATCGGAGGCACCAGTTAAGTTTTCAAAGTCCTCATCGTCTTTCGGCGATCGGAGGCACCAGATGAAAGACCTCAACGCTCTCGCGCGTCCTGAGGCAAGCAAAAGACCTCCTCGCCGTCGAGCGAGTGCAGGCGAGAAAGAGAAAAAGTCCTCCGTGTTTCTGGGAGCGAGAAGATGTAACTCCTGGGGCAATGTAGAGGCAAGTTAAAGACCTCCTCGCCGTCGAGCGAGTGCAGGCGAGAAGAAAGAGAAAGGTCCTCAGTGCATCCAGGGGGGAGGAGATGTACACCCTGGGCAAGTTGAGGCACCAGATAAAGTCCTTATCGCCGTTGTGCGAGCTAAGGCCAATTAAAGACCTCCTCGCCGTCGAGCGAGTGCAGGCGAGAAAGAGAAAGGTCCTCAGTGCATCCAGGGGGGAGGAGATGTACACCCTGGGCAAGTTGAGGCACCAGATAAAGTCCTTCTCGCTGTCGAGCGAGTTAAGGCCATTTAAAGTCCTTCTCGCCGATGAGCGAGTTCAGGCGAGTAAAAAGTCCTTCTCGCCGATGAGCGAGTTCAGGCGAGTAAAAAGTCCTTCTCGCCGATGAGCGAGTTCAGGCGAGTAAAAAGTCCTTCTCGCCGATGAGCGAGTTCAGGCGAGTAAAAAGTCCTTCTCGCTGATGAGTGAGTTCAGGCGAGTTAAAGACCTTCTCGCTTACATGCGAGCGTAGGCAAGATAAAATCCTTCTCGTCTCGCACGAGTTCAGGTATGGCGCAGAGGGTGGAAGAAGTTTGGAAGGTGGCTAAGGTAGGTTCGAAGAGAACACCTAGTCAGCCGGTCTTTTGCTCTGAAGTTCAGGAGGGCAAAGGAAAATCCCAAAGGGCGTTTCTACCCCAGATAAAGAAACGATTGCCAAAGCATGAGGCTAGGAAAAGCTGATGTTACCAAGAGGTCCTGGCAATCGGGAAAAGCTCAAACACGACGAGAAGGTCGAAAGACTTGTTTGATAAAGCAGGTCGAGTGGGACGTTGTTTGAGCCAATGATTGAGTTACAGTTTGTTGTGTGGAAGGTATTCTTATGATAAGGTTAGTGCCTCAAGAGTACAAGTTGTTTAAAGCGATTATTGCTCAAGTTTGAATTGGCTCGAGGCAGTTACGTTAAAAGTCGTATTCGCAAAATTGTTAAGTTGAATCCGACAAAGTTAAACATGCAAAGAAGGCTAAAGCGCTTAAAAGGAGTCAGGGGAGAAAATATCCAAGTTTTGTGATTGAAATAAGTACCTGTTCAAAACACATATGCACGAGTTTTTATTACAAGGTATATACAAGCGAAATTATAAAGTAGCAGACGAGGTGGAGTTGGTTAAGTCTTCGGCGGGAGCGACCTTTCCGTCTACTACTTCGTTGTTCAACGACACCATGCTGAGGTCGAGATCGGGGAATAGGCATGCGAATTGTTCCCGAGCGGCTTCGAATCCAGCAACCAGAATCTGAGCAGAGCTTAGCTTAAGTTCTTCAATTTGCCCTTGAAGTTCTTCAACCTGTTTCTTGAGCTCCTTGTTCTGCTGCTCCAGCTCTTCGACCTGTTTTCGGAGTTGTTCGTTGGTCTCTTGAGCATGGAGAAGGTCGTCAGTAACCTTCTTGGATTCCGTTTGAGCTTGGGTCAACTCGGCAGCCACCTTTCCTTTTTCCTTGTTTGCCTCGGCGAGATCAGCCATGGCGTCGTCCCTCGCTTTTTGTACTTGCCCAAGTAGCTTCTCGCGGTCGATCGACCTCTGCTCCAGTTTTTGCAACTTGGCGGCATCAGCTTGAATGTGAGCCTCTAGGTCGCTCGCCTTGGTGCGAAGAGGCACGATTTTGCTTTCCAGCTCGACTTTCTCTTGGGCAAGATCATGAATTTTGCGGCGAAGGTCAGCAGCTTCCTTGCGCGCTAGCCTGAGCTCGGTATTCATGGCGTCCTCCACTCGGGAGTGTTCGATTTCTGCGAGCGTCAGGCTGAATGACATCTTCTCCACCTCAACCTTCATAGTGCTATTTTCGGTCTTGAGGTTGAAGAGATCATCTTGAAGCCTCCTGGTGGAGCTCTCCACAGCCCTCGTTATAATCGCGGGGATATCCTCTGCTATGGTTTTCAACTTGGCAGTCAGAGGTTCCCACATCCTTGTGACGTCAAGGGAAAGGTTTGCTGCTTGGAGAGGCGCCAGGGGGGCTTGTTGAGGGTTCTCGCCGCCACCTTCCTTAGCAGGATCTTCAGTGTTTGCTTCCTGGCATGGCGACGGGATCGGGGATTCGGTGATTAGAATTGGAGAGGTATGAGCAACCTCATCCCCGATTGGAACGTTTCCTGCAGCTGAAGTGTTTGAAGGGGGGCCCCCTCCTGCTGACACATGTGGCGTAGAGGCGCTTGGGGGGTCCTCCAAGAAATTTGGCTCTTGGGCCTCAGCTGCAGGTGGCGCAGTGGCCAGTGGAACTGCTTGGACTGGTGATGAAGGGGCTTGTGGTGTTGGCGATGAGGGAGGAGGAGCAGGCGTTGATGGTGGTGTTGAGGCTGGAAGAGGGGGTGGAGCAGGTGGAGAAGATGGTGCCACCCTCTTCCTTTTCGTGACAAGGCCATCCTCTGTGACCTCGTCGTCCTCTTCTTCCTCCTCTTGGACGATTTGAGGGGCTTTTCGCTTAGGCCTCTTAAGGACCAGTTTCTTGCGCTGGGTGGGTTCCTTGGGCGGTGATCGCCTATGAACGATGGCCTTCTCGACCGCCGAGTTGGGCACCGTTTGGGAACCGGTCGCCAACCCGTGGTTTCGGGCGAGCGCCTTTAAGTCGGCGAGCATGTTTTTTCCCAACATGGTGTCTGCATGAAACGAAAATGCATGAGTTAGCTCAGAGAAGAAAAAGATAAGTGTATGAGGTAATGAAACAGCAAAACAGGTAGTATATGCAGAAAAGGTAAAACCAAAGTCTTGTGCGTATCGCACAAGACGCCTAGAAGCAGTATCAGAAGCAGTACCAGAAGCAATATCAAAGCAACAGTTTGGATGTCCTAACCTATTTGGAATTCTAGCTGGTCCTCAAAGAATTCGAAGGAGATCAAGGTGGGGGTCAGGAATGTTATATTGGCATCCGACACCCTCTTCCAGAATAGACAGAGGTCTCTGTCCAAGGCTCCCTTGCTATCAGGACTTCTGGGCCTCCTGAAGCAGCTCTTGGACTCCTTTTTCCCCTTGTCCACCCAGTACAAGGGGAAGCCATCAAGGAGGGAGGTGTCCTTGTCGTTTGCACGTACTTGGATGAACTTCCCCTTCCAGCCTTTGTACGATTGCTGGAAGATGGTAAAAATGGATCTCCCAGCAATTGCATTCAAGTTGACCCACAGGCGGTCTCCTGGGTGCTTGGCCTCAAAAAGGAACAAAAACACGTCCACCGACGCGGGCAACCCCAGGTGGTCGCATGTTATTTGAAAGGCTCGAACAAACGCCCAGCTGTTGGGGTGAAGCTGGGCGGCAGCGATGTTGAGCTCGGTCAAGAGTTCCCTCTCGAATCGGGTGAGAGGGAACCTGAGCCTGACCTTCTTAAAGAAAGTTGTGTAAACAAAGCAGAAGGGCCCGTCGGCGCTTACTTTGTCATCAGCACACACTGGCAGAGCGGCGGGGCAAGGCAGCACCATCATCTTCTCGTCGTGCTCCTTGTGAAACGATTGATAGGCCTCGTCCCCCTTGGTCAACCGCAAAACTGCTCCCGCAGTGTTCACCGACGAGGTCTCCTTCAGAAGGGTTGAGTTAGCCCAGGGGTATAGAGTTTTGAAGTCTGGCAGAGGGACGGGGGCTCCTCCAGCGTTAGATGGAGTCGCCTGAGCCGGAACAGGTTGGGAAGGTGCAGGCCTCTCAGCCTGCGAAGAGGAAGCACCACGAACTTGTGTTGAGTCGTGTGCTTGTGAAGGAAGGTTACGCGCTGATGGAGGGGGGTTCGGGGTAATCTTTGTGCGAGTCATGATAGCAACTGCAAAGGAAGAAGAAAGAAAAAACGATCAGGGGATTACAGAGGCTGACTCGATCACAGAAGGAAGGTGAAAAAACGAACGAATGTATGTTCGTTGCGACGATCAACAAAGCCCTAAGTTACGCAGAAGGAGAAATGGAAAGACAACCCACAGCGTATGCACCAGGCAGTTACAGGATGATGCAAATCGGTGAAAATGCAAGGAAACCCAGCAGATGAAGGAAAGTAATTACCTTTCGATGATCAGGGAGACGATGGAGGAAGATGGTGATCTGGAGCGTTGAAGAGCGTTGAGAGTTTTCGCAGAGGGAAGTTAGAGCGTTTGCAAGCACGAAGGAAAGTGATGGAACAGTGGAGCGTAATGGGTTTAAGGGTTTTCGAAATGATTTTAGGAAGCGCTAACGGCAGATGAAGATAGCCGTTGATGAAAGCCACGTGTCGAACGATGAATGAAGGGTTTGGTGGAGCGTCAGAGCAGCAGAAAGTACAGTCGCTTGGAATTCTGCGTCAGGGCCACGTAGATCGGTGTTAACGAAGGCTCTTTCAGTCTTTTCGCTAGACAAGTCTTCGCTTAAGACTGGGGGGCTTGTGTACCGCCCTGGTGGTCGGGTGTGGTGACGTGGCACCCTGCTACAGTGTAGGCGTGTTGACAAGTCGCCAGGTTGGCAGATAGGAAGGAAGTCGGGAGGCACGTGTAGTCGCCGGTTGTTAAGTTGGCGTGTTTCGATTTCCAGATTACCAGAATAGGCGATCGCCAGGTTGAAGATGAAGTCGCCAGATGTAGACCCAGGCGACCAATCAGTCGGAGATCGCCAGAACAAGCACATCGCCGAAGATGAAGGAGAAGCAGATTATGAAGGCGGCCGGCGAGACCACAGGGAAGGTGTATGAAGGCCCTAACTCGCCAGTTTCAGTAGAGATCGCACTCCTAAGTTAGCTATGCACTGGGCAGTACCATGCATAAGTAACTTAGCCAAAATGAGAGTAGAAGCAGCGCCAAGTCAGGGAGCCTCCAGATGATGGCACGTGTACAGTCGGATACGAGCCACGTGTCCAAGTCTGTAACTGCCAGGAGAGAGAAAGCCACCAGGTATATAAGAGTTCTTAACAGACTTTCTGAGGTACGCACGTTCAGTTCATACACTTTACGCTTGCGAGTGATAGAGCTGATTGTGAGAGAGGATTTGCACGGTTCTCGTTCTTAGTATTTGGTGATACCGTCACTGACTTGAGCGTCGGAGTGCGATCGGCCGCAGCGGCGCCGTATCGTTTCTTTGCAGGTTCTTGAGATAGATCCCGAAGAGGAACGGAGGTGAGAAGCGGTGCGCACGTCGATCCTTTGACGAGGCATTCTCCAGCGTTCCGGTCAACAGGCAGGATCAGGTATAATGTGGCGTTTTTAACTATCAGTATTATAATAAAATTGTAAAAATAATATGTCGATTTCAACTAACGTAATTTTAATACTAAATAAATAAAATTTAACCACCACTTTTTTATAATCTAGTTTGCACAATTAAAGTAAACATAATATATTTTCATAATAAAATAATAAAATACTAATAAAATGAAATTATGTATAAAGTTATAAGCATCCATTCATTTCATTGAAAATTAAAGCACACATAATATTGTTCAAAAGTTGATACACAATTGAAAATTAAAACACATAAATGTTCAGAAGTTCATAGATAACTTAAAATTAAAACACACATCCCTAATCAGTTTTGCTTTCAGCACTTGATCTTATTATTTGATTAGGTGGTGGAGCACCACTTCTAGTATCTGATGCCTGAAATAAATAATTTTAAGTTAATGAATTTGAATATTTATAATTATAAAATAAAAAAACACCAATAAATATTTAAATATATACACTAGAGGAAGCATAGTTCGTTCCCCAAGATTTCATTTAAATATTTCTAATCTAAGAGACATCTCGCATGTGTGTGAGTATTATAATATCAAGAAACACCAAATAGATGCAAAACACACCTCAAGTGTCACCGATACTTGTTGCATTACACTGTAAATCTTCGCATTGCTGCCTCAGTGAAACCTTATCCTTGAGAAATCACAATATTGAGGAAATTCACATTTGCACAAACTTGCTCTGACCCGGTACACACAAATACTTTTTTTTTTAACATGAGAACATATAGAGATGAAATAAAAACCTTGCAACAAACAATTAGTCATCAATTATTATAATAGAAAAGGATGCAGGCAGGCAAAAATATATTTCTTTACATTTCTGCATTATCAAATGCATATTAGTTAATTGCATTTCAGGAATATATATCTTTGTATTTAATTGCATTCTTTGTGTAAGGGTGGTGCAACTAAAATAGTTTTCGGCATATGTGATGAGAATCAACAATACATGAAGATGACCAAGGATGCTATACTTGAAGGGTCATCTCAACAAGCAAAGAAAGATTTCATCACAAGGAAGAATGGACAAGGGCTAAAGCATTTAAAGTTCTTCTTATTAGTCTTTTCAAAAGATGAGGCCCAAGACCAAGAAGCCCAAGCCCAACCCATGAGGAGCAAGGCCAAGCATTAATAAATGAGCATCAATGGATGTCTCTTTCTGTAATTACTTTTGGGTAGTTTTTAGTATAACTTTAAAAGGAAGGTGTAGTTATTAAATAACGGGTGCTAATGTACAAAACAAAATCACACCTTCCATGTGACATAAAAGAGTAGGTGTAGATATAGTTTTAGGAGGTGCCAAAGTAGGAAAGCAAGTCACACTTCTCATGTGACTAGTTTTGGCTCCAATTTTGAATAGTCTAGTTTTTGAATTGTGCCTTTTCATTTTCATCCCTCTTCTACTATAAATAGAGAGGTCATGCTCTTGTAAAATCAGAATTAGAAATTGAAGAAAGGAAACTCTACTCAAATTGAGAGAGAATTGTGAGAGATTTGATCTCCTTCTCTAAGTCTTATCTTGTGAGCTTTGGAGGGCTTCAAGTGGCGGCAACTAGCACTCATCTTGGACCTTTCACCATCCAAGTGGCATGTCCATCTCCTTCAAGTCTTCATCCAAATAAGTTCCTTCTTCCTGCCATCTCCATTTCCTTTTCGAATCATGTTCTAGCAATTCCAATCGGTTGTTTTTGTTCCTTTTGTGTTGTTCTTCAATTTCCACCGATTATTCCTGTTATTCTTGTGTTTCCTTTTCAATTCTGCATTTGTGTTTTCAATTCCTTATGTTTGTTCGGTTCAATGTGGAATGGCACTCAATCTTGAGTTTGGTTCATCTATTAGAAGGCTTTGTACTTCAATGATGATTCCTTAAGTTCCTCCACTTGTTCCTAATTGTTTGTCCTTGTTTACAACTCTTAATTGTTGTCTTTCTTCACATATATTGTTGTTTCCATATGCTGAAAAGTGTTTATGCTTGATTCAACTCACATCAATATGCTTCAGATTGGAGGGGTCTGAAGAGGTCTAAAGGAAGAAAAATGAAAACTGATAGCTTGAGCTCTTCATCTTTGCATTTTTTATGTGGAATTGGTGGAAGCATCCATGGATTGTTGGTGGACAAGGCTCTCCTAGGAGTTATGGTAGCCTTGGAGGTGCAGGAGAAGTATGAAAGTGAGAGAGGTGCGGCTTACTCTCTTTGGAGGTTGAGGTTTTGGAAGATTAAAAGGCCTAAATCCTAAGAGAGTTTAGGCAAGGAGTAAGAATGACATATTTTGGCAGCATTTCATTACTCAAAATAATCTTTGAAATACATGAGCCAAACCCTCTTATTTATAGTGTTTAGAGGGCTGGAAATTCAAAAGAAAGTGGAGGGAAATTCAAATGAGAAGCATTTGAATATGGAGCCAATTCCTAGTCACAAGGGAAGTGTGACTTGGTTTCTTTTTTTTGGCACCTCCTAAATCTACACTTACACCTTCTTTTTATGTCACATGGAAGGTGTGACTTAGCTTTATACATTTTCACCTCTTATATCTATATCTACACCTCCCTTTATGTTCTACTAAAAATACTCAAAAGTAATTACAAAAAAAGACATTCAATGATGCTTTGTTGGCCCAAATCTTCTATTTGTTGGGCTTGAGTTGAAGCTTGAACTTGTATTTGGACTTGGGCTTGATCTTTTTCTATCATGGGCTTGGGCCTCTTCCATAGCCAATGTCAAATGATCATATTAACCAAAAAAGAAAAATGACCATATCATATTTTTAAAATTCTTGTACCCCAGTAATTTGGAAACAACGTTCATATCCACATCAGTGGCACTTAAATATTTACTATTACACTCGCAACTATTACTTGTTCTGATAATTAGATATTTATCTAGAAAAGTAAACTGCAAAAAGCATTATGTGTAATAATATTACCTCAACCAAGGTTGACATGAGAAATTCAACCAGTTATGGCACAACAAATCTATGCACCATGTTCTCCCTCAACAAATCTATGCACAAATGTAAACAAAGTCTAAGTTTCCTAAAATATGTGTGGGTTGTTGTACATGCACACTAGAGTCAAACAACACAAAATGGTAAAATAAAACTTAGAATGAATGCAAATAAGAAAATGTAATCCAAGTCATGTTTATAAACTTAACTTGCAATCTAGTAGCCAATCAAATTAAACAAAACTACAGAGGTCACACTTGTTAATATTGTTTTATTTACAAATTTCTTAATATTGTTTTATTTACAAATTTGACTCTTTTTCTTTTTACACATGATTTCATTCATTGTAAGAATAATCTTTCTATTAAATGAACTCCATTGATCTAATTAGGAAGATAATATAAATATTGATTCATCAAACAACAAAGAGAAGTTATTAACTTTAGAAATCAAAGCAGCATTGAACAAAAATCTTTTAATATGTACAGGCCAAGAGAAGACAAGGAAATTAGAGCAAAATCAGCAAATTAAAAAACCCATACGATGAAAATGTCATGTAGCAAATTGTATATTATGATGTACAAGTCCATCAGAAGCTAATAATGTCTATAAAAAACCCTTAACACTCATCTGTGGACAGAGCAAACTTTTAAACAGAACCTTCCTAAAATAAATCTAATTAAAGGAATACCTGCAATATAATATCCCCATGTTTCTCCCTAACAATTCCTGTACCAAGGATTGAGCCAAGGAAGTCACCATGTGACCAAAGTTCGAACTGGAAGTTCCCTTTAATGCTGAAAAAGTAATTTTATGTAAATATTAGCAAACAATTCTAGAAACATCAATAATGGATCTAGAGAGTTTGGCAATGAAATTGGAGGATTTAACCTCAATGCTGAAATAATATTTGGATCACTAGTCAGTTCTTCTGAATGTCCAACAGAAATCTGACAATGTTCAGCCTAGAGAGAATACAAGTTTTATGTCAACACACAAATTCAGATAATTTTAGTATCAAAAGACTGAAAAGCATTTATGTGGATATTTTACCAGAAAGCAATCTATGCTAGTTTTGGAAAAATTAGCATATGTGAAAGCAATTTCTCAAGGAGGTTACCCTCAGGTAAAATATCCACATAAATGCTTTTTCAGTCCTTTAATACTAAAATTATCTGAATTTGTGTGTTGACATAAAACTTGTATTCTCTCTAGGCTGAACACTGTCAAATTTCTGTTGGACATCCAGAAGAACTGACTAGTGATCCAGATATTATTTCAGCATTGAGGTTAAATCCTCTAATTTCATTGCCAAATTCTCTAGATCCATTATTGATGTTTCTAGAATTGTTTGCTAATTTTTCCAAAACTAGCATAGATTTCCTTAGCACTTAAGGGGTTAGAAAATTTGTATGGAGACTCTCCCGCTTCAGTGATGCCCATCTAGCCTACAACAAATGGACAACAACCATGTTAGGGATTAAATAATGATATATAGGGTAGGATTTTAAGACATGCAATGGTCCAAGTGTTAAAATATATGACTTTAAACTAGAGGGGGATGAATTGTTTAAAGGGATTTCGCAAACTTTTAAGCTTTGAATGAAATTACTTCGAGAATACCTTGATTGAGAAATCAGTTTTTCAAAACACAAAGCTAAAAGCACAGCACCAGTAAAACAATCGGTTGTTTCGCAGAAACAATCGGTTGTTAATACCTGTAAACAAATATCAAAACTGAATTTAAAGAGTTAGGGATAGAGAGAATGCACACAGATGTTTATACTGGTTCACTCTAAACCCAGAGCTACATCCAGTCTTCTCAGAAACCACTGAGGAATTCCACTAAGCAATCAAACCTAGATCACTTACACCACAACAGAGAAAGTGACCTTGATCCCCTCAAGACACACACTTCTCTTGGCCAACACACCAACACTAAGAATGTTGATCTTGATCCCCTCAAGAACACACAACACTTCTCAGCAAAACACACAAATAAACTTGTTCAACAGAATACAAGGATTACACTTGTTACAGAAGCAAATCTGAAATCAATACAAAGAGAAATCCTATCTCACACTCTTTGATCAATCTCAATCTCTAAGCAATCTCAACTCTTTGAAAAACTCAAAAACTTGTGTTAAAATCTTATTACTCAAATCTATTTTTCTGAATATATTCAAAGATATTGTTTGTTATCAAATCTTAACAAACTTATTCATTGCATTTAAAAGATTGGTCAAAGCATTAAAGACTGAAGCGTAATCAGTTAATACATTTAAAGCTCAGTCAAAGCTAAAATAGTTTTTCTGTTATGGTACCAAAACAAACAATCGGTTGTTTCCACGAATCAATCGGTTATTTTAGTTTTAACAGCTCAACCATTTGAAAAACAATTTTTAACCTTTTCTAAAAACAACTAAGTATAAAACAATCGATTGTTTCGACAAAACAATCGGTTGTTTTTCACTTAGTTTGAAAAACACTTTTCTTTTAAAAAGATTGAGAATGCCTATGCTTTGGATTCATTCAAAGAGTGGATTACATAACCAATCTACCCCAGATCCTATCTAGGACAACTCAGCAACAGCAAACATAGCCTAGCCTTCAACATCCTTCAAAGGGTTTGGATTCTTCAAAGCTTGAACACTACTTGGTTCAACAATCTCCCCCTATTTGATGAAGACAAATCCCTGGTGCTTGTGTTTGATCTGATTGAATCTGAAGCAGTACCTGCAAAACTAGCATATATACAGTCTAATGCTTCTTACAGCAGCAGATTAGATTTTCACACAATTAAAGTATAAAACCTGAAAAACAATCGGTTGTTTACTTGAAACAATCGGTTGTTTCTATCAGCAGCAGCAGAAAACAGTTTTATATCAGAGATTTTAACAGGTTACACAGTTTCAGATAAAGATATACAAGAACCAATTAATTCTTCCCCTATTTGTCTTCACAAATAGACTTTAGCATGTATCAAAACAGATTTAGGAGAGATTATTAAGATCAAGGATACCCAAATCATTTCTTAGGAAGAAAAACCTCTCTTTTGGTAAAGGTTTCGTGAAGATGTCAGCTAACTGCAGTTTGGTCTCCACAAACTTCACTTCACAGTTCCCATTGTTTACATGATCCCTGATGAAATGATGCCTTATCTCAATATATTTGGTCCTTGAGTGCTGAATCTAATTTTTGGTAAGATTGATGGCACTTGTGTTATCACACATCAAAGGGACCTAGCTGATTTATAATCCAAAGTCTGCAAGTTGTTGTTTGAGCCACAGAATCTGTGCACAACAGCTTCCAGCAGCAATATACTCAGCTTCAGTAGTAGAGAGAGCAACACATGATTGCTTCTTGCTATGCCATGAGATTAGGCTTGAGCCAAGAAGGTGACAAGTGCCACTTGTGCTCTTTCTATCTAGCTTGCAACCTACAAAGTCAGAATCTGAATAACCAATTAAATGAATTGGAGAGTGAGAAGGATACCATAACCCAACAGATGATGTTCCTTTGAGATATTTCAGAATTCTTTTTGCAGCTTTGAAGTGTGACTCTTTAGGATTTGCTTGATATCTTGCACATAGACATACCGCAAACATGATGTCCGACCTACTAGCTATTAGATAAAGCAAAGAGCCAATCAATCCTTTGTATTTTGTTTGATCTACATTCTTTCCAGCAGCATCAACATCCATGTAACAGTTTGATGGCATTGGAGTGCTTGCTTCTTTGCAACTCTCCATTTCAAATTTCTTGAGAATCTCCTTGCAATACTTTGATTGACATAGAAAGATCCCATCCTTTATTTGCTTAACCTGCAATCCAAGAAAGAAAGACAGTTCTCCCATCATAGACATTTCAAACTCACCTTTCATTGCAGCCACAAATTCTTCACACAAACTATCTTGTGTAGCACCAAAGATGATGTCATCAACATAGATTTGCACAAGAATTATTTCTGCATTTGACTTTTTGATGAAGAGAGTGTTGTCTACCATTCCCCTTTCATAACCATGAGATAGCAGAAAGTTGCTAAGCCTCTCATACCACTGTCTTGGAGCTTGCTTCAATCCATACAAAGCTTTCTTCAACTTGAAGACATGGTTGGGATATTTATGATCTTCAAAGCCCGGTGGTTGATTTACATAAACTTCCTCATTGATGTAGCCATTCAAGAAGGCACTCTTGACATCCATTTGGAAGAGTTTGAAACCACTCATACAAGCAAATGCCAGCAGCAGCCTTACAGCCTCCAATCTAGCAACAGGAGCAAAGGTTTCACCATAATCTATGCCTTCCTCTTGATTGTAGCCCTTGGCAACTAGCCTTGCTTTGTTCTTTGTGATCACACCATCTTCATCTAACTTGTTCCTGAAAACCCATTTCGAACCAATAATGTTCATTTCATCAGTTCTAGGGACAAGAAACCATACCTCATTCCTTGCAAACTGATTCAACTCCTCATGCATAGCTTCAACCCATTTCTCATCCTTGAGAGCTTTATCAATTGACTTTGGCTCAATTTGAGAGACGAAAGTTGTGTGCCTGCAGAAGTTTAAGATGGAGCTACGTGTGGAGACACCTTCCTTTATTTGCCCTATGATGTTTTCCACTGACAGATCTCTAGGAATCCTCCACTCTTTGGGCAGCTCACTCTGTTGTAGAATTTCAATCGGTTGCTTCTGTGAATCAACCGGTTGTTTTTCTGCACAGATTTCCAGCTTCTCCAAACTGATGCTCTGTTCATCTTCTTCAGCACTGGTCTTTGGGATTTGATTGTTTCTGATATCTACCTCATCAAAGACAACATGAACTGATTCTTCTACAGTCATCAACCTCTTGTTGTAGATTTTGTATGCATGACTTGTGAGAGAATACCCTATGAAGATGCCAAGATCCGCTTTCTCATCAAACTTCCATAGATTTTCATTTCCATTGTTGAGAACGAAACAGCTGCAGCCAAAAACAGGAGTCCTCTTGTTAGGCTTCCTTCCATTGAAGAGTTCATAAGGAGTCTTCTTCAGAATAGGTCTTATAAGCACTCTATTCATCACATAACAGGAAGTGCTTACTGCATCCTCCCAAAAGTACTTAGGAAGAGATGATTCACTAAGCATTGTTCTTGCTAGCTCTTCAAGAGACCTGTTCTTCCTCTCTACCACACCATTCTGTTGTGGAGTTCTTGGAGCAGAGAAGTTGTGCAGAATCCCCATCTTCTCACAAAATTTACTGAACTTCTCATTTTGGAATTCTCCTCCATGATCACTTCTAATAGAGCCTGTGTTGTTGTTCTTTGTATTTTGCAACCTTCTTGCTAGCTTCTTGAATGCAGAAAAGGCATCACTCTTTGATTCCAAGAAAAGAGTCCAAGTGTACCTCTTTGGTGTTGGGTAGACAGATTTCACATGTGTTTGACTTGAACATCACTTGATATCCCTTGTCACATAGTTGGCTAATGCTCAGCAGATTATGCTTTAGGCCTTCTACATAGAGCACATCATGGATGACCAATATGACTTTGTCTCCTATGGATCCTCTCCCAAGAATCCTTCCTTTGTTGTTGTCCCCATAGGTGACATGTCCTTCTTGCTTAAAGGAGATGCTCAGGAACTTTGATTTATCCCTTGTCATGTGCTTGGAACATCCACTGTCCAAGTACCATTGTTGCTTGCTCTCCTCCAAGATTTCCTACAAAGAAAATTTTCAAGTACAAAGATTTGGTCCCCTTATGAATGTGGGTCCATTTGGTTTATATTCATCAATTAAATCTTTATTACACTTAGGAATCCACTTCATAAAACCCTTAGGAACAACATATTTTCTGATTTTACAGAACCTCACAGAATGGCCTCTTTTCATGCAATAAAAGCATGTAACAATCGGTTGTTTCGATGGTCCAATCGATTGTTTTTCTGACATTTTCGAAAATGATTTTGAAAATCTATCTTGCTTGTTTTGTGGATTAAAACCTAATCCAGCTTTTCCAAAAACACAGTTTTGAGATGCCAAGACATTCTCAAAGTTGGATTGACCTTTAGACAGCTTATCGACAATTTTCACAAGATAGTGGACCTTATTTTCAAGATTTTCGCAATTTTCACAAAAAAGAGTATCACACTTGCAAGAGGAGTTTTTGTAGATGATTTCAAGGTTTTCAAAATCTGTTTTTGAATTTTCAAATTCCCCTTCCAGTGTTTTTACTCTGTTTTCAAGCCATCTATTATTTTCCTTTAACCGATTGTTGAAGAGGGCCAATCGGTTGGCTTCTTCATGCGTTTCTTGAAGGCTTGAAGTAATTGACCATAATTTTCAGAGTTTGAGGAGTTTGATGAATTTACACTACATGAGTCATCCTCCTTTCTGGCCATGAAGCAAAGGTTGAGGCTCTTCTTATTTTGCCTTCTTTTCCTTCTTGCTTGACTCTTTGACATTGCCTCCTTTGGTTCATTGTTTCCATGATCAGCCTTGAGTGTGTCCCACATATCTTTAGCAGTTTTGCATTTTGATATCCTGAAAAACTCATTAGTATATAGTGCAGAAGCTATTATGTTTTGAGCAGTACAATCAAGCTTGACCATTTTACATTCATCATTGGTCCATTGAGACCAAGGTTTTGCAATTAAAAAACCATTCTTTTTAAACTTTGGAATGTAAGGACCATTCTCAATTGAATTCCAAATTCCTTGATCAATAGATTCCACAAAGATTTTCATTCTGGCTTCCCAATATTTGTAATTCAATCCACAGAATAAAGGAGGTTTGTAGATTGCAGCACCTTCCTCAAAAGATTGTTTTCCAGCCATAGAAATTTTTTTTGGATCAACTTGAATAACTTTCAATAACCAAGCTCTTAATGCCAATTGTTAGAATATATGGCTTTAAACTAGAGGGGGGCTGGGTGAATTGTTTAAATAGGGTTTTTCGCAAACTTTTAAGCCTTGAATGAAATTACTTCGAGAATACCTTGATTGAGAAATCAGTTTTTCAAAACACAAAGCTAAAAGCACAGCACCAGTAAAACAATAAGTTGTTTCGCAGAAACAATCGGTTGTTTATACTAGTAAACAAATATCAAAACTGAATTTAAAGAGTTAGGGATAAAGAGAATGCACACAGATGTTTATACTGGTTCACTCTAAACCCAGAGCTGCATCCAGTCTTCTCAGAAACCACTGAGGAATTCCACTAAGCAATCAAACCTAGATCACTTACACCACAACCAAGAAAGTGACCTTGATCCCCTCAAGACACACACTTCTCTTGGCCAACACACCAACACTAAGAATGCTGATCTTGATCCCCTCAAGAACACACAGCACTTCTCAGCAAAACACACAAATAAACTTGTTCAACAGAATACAAGGATTACACTTGTTACAGAAGCAAATCTGAAATCAATACAAGCAGAAATCATATCTCACACTCTTTGATCAATCTCAATCTCTAGCAATCTCAACTCTTTGAAAAACTCAAAAACTTGTGTTAAAATCTTATTACTCAAATCTGTTTTTCTGAATATATTCAAAGATATTGTTTGTTATCAAATCTTAACAAACTTATTCATTGCATTTAAAAGATTGTTCAAAGCATTAAAGACTGGAGCGTAATCAGTTAAAACATTTAAAGCTCAGTCAAAGCTAAAACAGTTTTTTTATGGTACCAAAACAAACAATCGGTTGTTTCCACGAATCAATCGGTTGTTTTAGTTTTAACAGCTCAAACATTTGAAAAACAGTTTTCAACCTTTTCTAAAAACACCTAAGTATAAAACAATCGGTTGTTTCGACAAAACAATCGGTTGTTTTTCACTTAGTTTGAAAAACACTTTTCATTTAAAAAGATTGAGAATGCCTATGCTTTGGATTCATTCAAAGAGTGGATTACATAACCAATCTATCCCAGATCCTATCTAGGACAACTCAGCAACAGCAAGCACAGCCTAGTCTTCAACATCCTTCAAAGGGTTTGGATTCTTCAAAGCTTGAACACTACTTGGTTCAACACCAATGGCATCTATTTTTGACAGAGAATCAGCGTCAAACTTCTTTGTTATCACCCATTTAACCAGAGGTCTTCCTTACCTAGCTGGAATGATACATATCCAACCTCACCTTTGATTTTTCCCACTGCCACCACAACACACATGATCATCCTCTAACAAACCCAAGATAAAAATTTGGAAATCAGAACAATTACACTAATGCCACTAAAACAAAGAACAATCAGTACGTAGTAACTAACTACTTAATAAGTTAGTAAGCAATGATAGAAAAAAAACACGTTTAATTCAAGAGAAAACATGGTATTTACTTGTAAGCGGCGTTTAATCAAATTAATAGATTGAGCTACAGACGACCGCATGACTCTTCTAATCATCGTCCTTTTTTTCCAAAATTTTCCAATTATTGGACCGTGAGTCCATCCGATGTTGAGGGCTCGGTGGCGACGACCTTAAAGGCCTAAAAGCGAATTTGGAGAACATCGCTAGAGAAGCGAGGACTTAGGACCGAATTTGAAGAGAAGCAAGGATTGGAACAATTTTTTTAGAGGTACAATACAATTTACAGAAGTTATCAGTATGTTCACAATTATAATGGCAATCCAACAATAGATTTCAAAAACAAAGTTATCTTGAGCAAATACCGTGCAATTTGGCGGTTGTTGCAATGATGAATGACTGAAATCGTTGCGAGGAGGCGTCCTTCAAGCCGACAGGGATGGCAGACAGAACAAACGGTAACGATGGTTTCACGAGAAAAGTGAAGGGAAGGGTTAGGTTTTGCGGAGACTGGGTGAAAGGGTTTGCGAAGATTGAATGAGAGTGCGAGAGTGTTTGCGGTGAGAGTGGGAGTTTCAAGCAGAGTGAATAGTGAAGGGAAGGGTTTGAGGGTTTCCAACAGAGAATAGTGGTGATTTGAGGGTTTCTAGAGAGTGAAGAAGGTAAGGGGAGAGTGAGAGGTTCTGAGTGAAGAGGTTTCTAAGTCAAATTCTGATTCCAGAGAGTCAAATTGATGAGGTTTCCGAAAAACAAAATTGGGAATGAGGAATGGTATGGAGGAAAGGAAAAGAAGGGAGAGTGTATATTTCAAAGAAAACTTATGACAGTTAAAAATGACACATTTTGAAGGATGATTGTGAGGGTTATTATAATGTCATATAATACAGACACTTATGGCGGTTATTAATAATCGTCATATTAAAACCGCCACTATATACATGATTTTTTGTAGTGATGAATGAACATATTAACGGTGCAGTTGGACCAATGTTATTATTACTCTGACATTGAATCATTTTCATGAAGTTCATCATCATTGTTGTCCTTATTTAATAATTCATCATCCCTAGACAATGCCAATTGGTCAAAGTTGCTGAAAATTTTATTTAAGTCTTGTTGTGAACATAATTCTACTTCATAAACTTCACCATCTCCTTCTCCCATATCATACAAGTCTCGTGGTTTCAATTGCACAACAATTGTCTGATTCTTACACCTCATCATCTACATAATATACCATTTTAGCTAGTGAAAGTTCCATGTATGGATCATGCTCCCCATGTGAATTATCGTTGAAAAGTTAATGCAAGTGAAAAATAATGATGGGTGTCAATAAATCTTTCAAATTGACATTTCTAACTTCTAAAAATATATTCCACCTACCCTTTGAGGAAACCAATTTATGAAATCCTTATTGACAATCTTTTCTAACTTTGTATTTGAAATTCTTCTCCCTTTATACCTTCTTTGCAAATGATCATTAAACCAACATATTATTAATAATTTCATAAAGGACAACTTTTTAATATAATTATATTTATATTTTGTGTTAATACTCAATCGTCTTAGAACGCATAAACAATATTTGCAATCGCGATATTAATGGAAAGTAACGCAATTTTTTTGCATATTGCTTCTTATCTTTATTTTTTCACTTAGATGTTTTGCACCATTTACATTCTTCTAAGCTTTCATTGTCTTCACCCCAATATAGCATATAGTCTTCAGGGCAAGCTGGTATTTTGATGTAATTAAGACCAAGTTTGGTAATCACATTCTTTGCCTCATAGAACAAGTTAGGAAACTCAACATGTTCAAATGCGTCCTTTAGGAAATCTAAATGCATCCTTTAGGAAATCTAGAATCATGGTCATTACTTTGTCATTCATTCTACACATGCATTTGATATGGTACAACTTCAACATGAATGATAACTTTGAATACTTTGTACAACCTTCATATAAGGGTTCGTTATTATCCCTCATCAATCCATCAAAGTTTGTATTACTTTCATCAGACACCATATTGTTTTGTAGACCATCATCTTCAGTACCCTCATCATGCTCCGCAAACCCAAATGCAACATTCAACATGTCTTCGATTGGATTTTGAGATTCCGTTAAATCTTCAATGACATGCACAGTTGTAGCGACCATAGACTCAGTTACACTTGGTCCTTCACCGTGCAAATACCATGTCTACATAACCTAAACGTGGAAGGCCCCGAAACACACAAGTGTACAAAAAGCCAAATCAACATCAAAGCATCAGAGCTAGATAACGTCAGAGACATTTATCCTTTTTATGTTTTATTTGCCCAAATGAGCCCATCAGCGCCACACAAGAAGTCACTTAACTATAGCAAATTAGGTTAAATAGGGGGTTTGAGGCACAACCCTAGGGGGAGATTGAGAGGAAAACACCATTGACTAACTTGTAACCTAATTAGGAGAATAGAAGGTGTTAGAAGATGTGTGGCTAATTCTACCCTTTGGGATTGGGAGTAATCTGTTCAAACTCTTATGTATTAAGATGATATCTTAACATAATATTATGTTCTTGATTGATTATTGGTATTATTGTGTTGCTTCTAATTTTTTATCTAGAATCTTAAAATTGACTAGAAAATATTTTTAGGGTTCTGACCTAAACAATAATACTTTACATATTTGAGTGCTAGGAATAGACATGAAATGTTAATTGCTATCAACGTTTAATATTAAGAGATAAATTGTTTTTATGAATATGCGAGGAATCGATATTTAGGAAGCATCTTAATAATTTTATATGGGAGGAATCGATATAAATGATTTTATACGGGCATTAATATCAATCAAGGGGCCCAATATTGTCATGCTAATCAAAATATAAAAGAGTGAGAAAGATGAAACCCAATCCCTATTTTTCCATTTGAAGCAACAAACTCTTTGACTTGTTTTCTTGTTAATTCTTGCTATCATAACAACTCTCAACAAACTTTTATTATTTTGTTTATTATTTAGCAAAGCTTTTACTTGAATATTCAATTGTTCCTTGTGGGTTCGATATCTATCCTTAAGGACACATTATTACTTCTGACAATGCGATACTTGCCATAAAAAGTCATCACTTACACGTTTTTTTTGTAGTGATACCATGATTCAAAGAAAACATAGAGGTTCACCTTAGTTTTTCCTTTCTATTGTGTTGATAATTTTTTAGGTAATATTGTTCTAGTTCCTTAATTCCCTTTTACTCTTTAAATTCTTCTTGGTTATGGTTTCCAAGTATAATATAGTGATTGGGTATTACTAGGTGAGTAACCAATTCTTGTAGGGTTCAAGATTTGATTTCTTAAATTTTTTACCCTCACTACTTTTGTTGTGTGCTTGTAAAATTTTAAAAGTATAGTGTGAGCTTAGCTTATGTGACTAAGTAATTGGATATAGCTCTTGGTATAGTGTTAACCAGTATAAAAATTTGTTGTATTGATCTTTCTCTTTTTTTTATCTCAGTTTCTTAATCTATTACATTCTTAGTTGTATGCATTATTTTGAAGCAACCAAATTATGAAATTCAAAGATTTAAATAAGATTCCCATTCTAAGTATTTGTGCAAAATTGTGATAGTTCAATTCACCACCCTTTGAACTCAACCAATAAAACTAAATCTCCTCCCACCAACTAATGTTAGAAATATCCATTAACTTTCATCAAATGTACATTTAATGAAGTTCCTTATTGTAGAAGTTGAATGGAGCGAATTCTGTAACACCTTAGAGTGGATTTAGGCATAACATAAATAATAACATATGTGAATAATAATAATTTATATAAAGGAACATTTACATAACATAATATTTGTTATACATTGGTGTTCTTAATAAATGGTACAAAATCAAACTTTAAAAGCTTATCCATATAATTATACATATTTGTTTACAAAAGGGTATATTAATACAAAGATCTCTACAAAAGGCTAACTAAGCAACTCATAAGTTTCATGAAACTCAAAGTTATTTCGTACTTCATACTGTATAATTTACCTTTCAACCTTTTCATCTTGAATATATAAAACTATGTAGATTAACTTAGTTAATGGTAACGTAACATAAATAATTAGGTTGATCATTAAACATTTCACAAGTTGGTATTTCAAAAGTAATGGAAAAAAAATCACATCTTAAATGTATTTAACTAGCTTAACTTAACTCTAGAAATAGTAAGGTGTGATTGTCCCTAAAAACCCCTATAACTTTTGTTTTTCGTGATGTTCACAAAATGATATTATAATAAGAATAATAAAAATTATAAGATTATCAAAAAGTTTCTCTGGTGTAGTGGTTATTAGTTGTATATATACTCTTAGAACTTGGGTTGAATTCCTACTGCACCAAAATGTTAATAGCATTTCTGCCAGTATATTTACCGCCAACCATATTATTGATGGATTCTTATTATCGCTCTTCTGTCGGAAAATGTAATTATCGACAAATTTTTCACCTTACCTACAGAATTTGGTCTTCAGTAATACTGTATTTTCTTGTAGTGAATCCATTAGAGTTCTTCCACTAGCAGCGTCTATCATTTGTTTGTCCACAGATGTCAAACCTCCATAGAAGTATTATGCCACAAATTTCCTTTCGTATTAAGGTTACTTTAGATTCAAAAAAAAATTATTAAAGAATTTTCTTTTTAGATTCTCCTAGCTAACCATTAATCATTGTTGCATGTACTACAACCAACCCATTGTTGCATCTTGCAAGGAGAATGAGAATGCTTTCAGCTTGATGTTTTCTTTTGGGACTATTGGAGATCTCACATCGACTAAAGATAAGGGCATTAATTTCATAGTATATAAGTGAGTGCAAACCTCATCTTATGAGTCGGTTTTGTAAGGTTGAGTTAGGCTTAAATGTCCACTTAATACGATATCAGAGTCATATAGAGTCAATCCAAACAAGATTTTGTTGGGCTTACCAGACTATTGAATAAACAAAGTTTGAATGTTCATAGATTATCAATTTCATAATTAAAATCAAGAAAAATAGGTTATGGAAACAATTAGACACTCTATTAGCAGATCATCTATCTGTAAAAAGATTATGCAACCTACACTATATATCAAGACTATGGTATATATGTTCAATGTTTAGATAAAATAAATATGATTAACCTAATAATGACTATAAATAACAACATTTCACACAAACCGTCTCAGAAAAAATGCGGTGGCATTTTCATAATTAAATGAACATTTTTCACGACGGTTATGCCATCAACTATTGTTAAAAGTAGAAATTTGAGAAACAACAATGGTTCGTTTATGACCATTGTTAAAAATAATGAAAAACGTCGACAGTTACTGGAAACCATCGTTAAAAGTACTATGTTGCAAGAAAAGACGATGCTTACTGAGTAGCCATCATTAAAAGTACTATGTTGCAGGAAAAAGACGATGCATAGACACCGTTGTTAAAAGTCTCATTAAAAGCAGCCCTCAAGAGCGTTCTTCCTCACACCTCCCGCACTATTTGTCATGCCAGATCGACCTTGGATGGATTGTGCCGCTTCAATTTGTTGTACTGGCCGCTACCATCGTTAGAACGACCGTGCCTGCAAAATCCCCACCTGGCGTGTCATCCCTGACCTTGTGCGCGCCTCTGCCACAACAATCGCCCCCTCCCTCACATAGTTCATACACCTCCTTATGTGAGTTGATTTTAGATTGGCACATTTTTAGAGGTTTCTCTTTTTATTAGCTCTTTGGTATTCATAAAATATGGTGAGAAACCCAAAAAAGATTCTCACTAGACACGAACTTAACCAAGTGATTAAGTAAGTGTGAAGGTTCACAATTATATGGTGATGAAGATGATGATGTGCAAAAATAAAGAACATATAAGATGGAAGGAAACAAGATAAAAACCGAATAGCAAAGAGAATGGGAACTGGCGCAAATAAGAAAGGAAAAAGATGAAGGGATGAAAAAAGCTTATGGAGAAGGAGCAAGGAATCACACCACTTGGAATGGTGGATGGTGAGGAACTGCCACTTTAGGTGCACTACTCTCAAGATAAGACCCAAAACAATTTAGGAGACAAAACTCACTAATCACTCAAGTATAGTTTCTCTTCTTAATTCAATTTCAATGTATACTTAGGAAAGAGTGACTTGGAGGGCAAGATGAGTCAAGGATAAAATGGGAAGGTGAGAGGGGCGGCCTAGGATTGTTGACCATGGTCAAACCACCTCTTAGGCATAACTTCTAGAAGTTAGGTTAAAAATCCTAATTTTAGGTGTCTTGTCTTAAAAAAAGTGGACTTGATACAAACTCATTTCTCTAAGTACACTTCTATTTAGGTTATGCGTAACGATAGATAAATTAAATTATATAAATATAAATAAACAAATAAATATGATTAGTGTGTAACTTGGATTAAATTAAATATATATATATATATATATATATATGAAAACAAGTAAAATAATATATAATTCAAAATAAATAAAAGGTTAACAAAATACACATAAGTTTATGAAGAAGATTAATACAAAAGACCTTAACATCAAAAGACCTTAACATCACTCTCCCGTTAACTTTTATTCGAGTGACACTAGAATTAAAGGTTTAAATTTTTTACTCTCTCTAAAAAAATTAAGTTTTTTTATACTATATTTTTCTTTTATTTTCTTAATTTTTTTTAAATTTTATAATTATTTTTCTTATTATTATTTATTTTAATTATTTTTATATTATTTTTTCCTAATGCTTCTTAAAAAATATTTGATTTATTTTTTAATGTTCAGACTTTATCTAATAGAATACAATATATATAATGAACTTAATCACAAGAGTTACGACATAAGATTTTCTAACTTTTATTTTAATGTAAGGATAAAATAATTAATATAGTTATTTAAAAGTAAAGATGTTATATTTGATACGTAAAGAAAAAATTATGCAAATAAACAAAAAGATTGCAAAATATTACACATAAATAAGAAAACGAGAACCAAATTCAAATTGAATTCTTCAGCAACAACTTCAAATTTGATTGATATTTCGTAACTAAAATAAAATAGTTTTAATCTAGAAAGTCTAACATAATGTTGGGTTGTCTAACACAAAAAAAATGATATTACATATAGTTATTTGACTTTAAGTCGTCTTTCAACGAATCCAATTCAATCTAGTAAAACATTGCTTAAAACTTCTTTACAATTAATAAAAGTTAGAAATAACAGTAATGTAAAAATGTAGTTGAAATTGTTTATCATAATTGCGGATATATATTTTATCATAATTATTATTAATATTAGAAACAAACTGCAGTGGACGAAAATCCCTTAAGTGACCAAAGAAGTTTTAACCATTACACCGGACAAGTTCTTTTGTTATATTATGATGTTCATTATACTTATTATTATTTTTAATAATAACATTTATATTATTAATACCATTTATATTAGTTTTAATATTTATAATTTATATTATTCATAATATAAATATTATTAATATTATTACTATTATTAATATCATTTATTTTATTCATAATATAAATATTATTAATATCATTTATATTATTAATATTACTAAAATTTTTAATATTTTTAATATTATTAAATACTGTTAATATTATTAATATTATTAAATATTATTAATATTATAAAAATTATTAATATTATTAAATATTATTAATATTATAAACATTATTAATATTATAAACATTATTAATATTATAAACATTAATAATATTATTAAATATTATAAATATTGTTAATATTATTAATTATTTTTAAAATTATAAATTTTGTTAATATTATTAATTATTGTTAATATTATTAAATATTGTTAATATTATTAATTATTGTTAATATTATTAATTATTGTTAATATTATTAATTATTGTTAATATTATTAATTATTGTTAATATTATTAATATTGTTAATATTATTAATATTGTTAATATTATTAATATTGTTAATATTATTAATTATTGTTAATATTATTAATATTATTATATTATTAATACTATTATTATTATTAATACTATTATATTATTAATACTATTATTATTATTAATACTATTATATTATTAATACTATTAATATTATTAATATTATTATATTATTAATACTATTAATATTATTAATATTTTTATATTATTAATACTATTATTACTATTAATATTAATAATAATATTATAATAATTATTATTAATATTATTATTATCAATATTATCATTAATATGAATATTATTATTATTACAATTATTAAAAATATTTTGTATGTAATACTTTATATATGGATACAATCCATATGTAATTATTCTCATTTTATGGCATCAAAATTACATACTGATTAAATGCGTATGTAATTACTTTTGACTTACATACGGAAAAATTTGTATGTAATGTTTATTTCCATACTAAATGAAATCCGTATGTAATCACTTTTGACTTACATACGAAAAAATATGTATGTAATCACTTTTATTCTATGTAATGTCTATTTACATACTTAATTAAATTCGTGTGTAAATATTCGTATGTAATTCTCACTTTACATAAGGATATAAAGGATTCAGATCCGTATGTAATAATTGGTATGTAAATAGACAATTTCTTTTAGTAAGATCTATTCTTGAGCTAAACTATTGTCTTATAGATGAAACATGGTCATATTTGTACTTAATTATTTTCAGCACTTAATTAAAATCATAAGGCTTTGGACTTTTGCTCTAACAATTGCACTTGGACTTAGCATGTGTGGTTGAGCTGGTGTGATCAACAACTAGCCTGTCCTCTTCTTTTCATTGCACACCAAGCACTACAAGAAAATCATTAAATAGTAACCATATTTACAGACAAAAATAATTAGCACTATATTGACTAAATTAGATATTAATTTAGAGACTAAAAATTTATTAGTATCTAATGTTGTTTCTATTATTAATAAAATATTATAAAATGATTTCTAAACTGGTATCTAAATTAGCTACCAAAGTTTTAGGTACTAGTATTTTAGATTCTAAATTAGTCTATAAAAGACTAATAGAGACTAATTTAGAACATAAGTAGTTAGTAGATTAAACATTAGTAGCTAATAATTAGATACCAATTTAGAAACTACTTCATAATTTTTTTATTAATAATTGAAACTACTTTAGATATCAATAATTTTTTATTTATAAATGGTCTCTAATTTAATCAATATAATAATTAATTATTTTGATATTTAAAATATTTTTATTTAATAATTTTCTTTCAATTAACTATATAATGTTTGGTTGAGGTTATTGGCTTGGTTTAGCGGGTGGATCTTGCTCAGCGTGTATCACGTGAATCCTTATCTTCTCTTTGCTTTGTGCCTTTGGTTATGCCTTTGGTTTTTGAAGGAGAAAGGGTTTTCTACTTTCGCGTAATGAGTCTCTGACCTTCCTGGTCTCTCCCTATATAAAGGTTTATTTTCTGGATTTCCTTCTAAGTGTTTTATGCTTTGTTGTTATGGTTTTGGGTCTTATGGGCTTTGGTCATGGGGCTTTCTTTCGCAAGTTGGCAATTACTTCCTACCAAAGTTATCAAACTCTAGAGTTAACTCGTAAACCCTTACGAGTTTAAGGGTCAGGTGCAGGTTTCCGAGTCAACTCGGGAGCATACTCGCTTTTGAGTAAACTCGGAGTTGACTCGGTCAAACTCGCGAGTCTAAGGCCAAGTCACCAAGTTGCACAAAAAAGACCCAAAACAATGTGTTTCGTTCTGATTAGGTTAGTATTTAGGGATTTTCTTACCTAGCTCCATTCTTCTCACGGTGCCATCTTTTTCCCTGCTGCCATCGCCCAAGCATCTTGTCACACTGCATTGCACTGCTCGGCGTACCACATCGCTCGTCACCCCACATCGCGTTGTGCATCCTCCCACACCGCATCGCGCCACGCATCCTCGTCGCAATGCATCGCATCGTAGCCTCAACCAAGTACATCGTGCTTGCTGCTGCGGTGGCTTTTAGGGTTAAGATAGATTGGGTTTTTGATTAGGGTTTGTTAAATTAGGTTGGGGCTTTTAAAAATGGGTTGGGGTTTTTTGATGATTGGATTTAGGACAATTTTTTTTTAGCTTTTTGGGCAGATTTTTTTTTTTTAGTTTTAGGGCATATATTGGAATTTTTAAAAATTTTGCCTAATCGATTGTTTTTTTTTTGGCACATTGTAAGATGTTTGGAACTGATTTAAATTCAGCATTTCCACCACTACCACCTAAAAGTAAGAATGTTGCAGGAAATAGAACAGATATTGGATGGAAGCATGCAACTGATGCTTCAGGGAACGAAAAAAAGATGATGATGAAGATGGTCATGAAGATCTTGGAGATGATTTCCTTAGAGGATTATATGAATGAGACTTTTAAACTTGATAACATTTGTGCTGTTTTAGTTATTTTGTTGGTGTATGAACTTCTTTATTTCAATATTATAGAATTGGTATCATGAATTATTATTTTTGTTAAATTTTTTATGTGAAGTAAACTCTTATGAGTCTACGAGTCGGGTTTCCGAGTCGGTTTTACAGGGCTCCCACGAGTCTGAGTAGACTCTCGAGTCTGATAACCTTGCTTCTTGCACCCTATCAATTGCTTCTTGCACCCGACGAACTTTTTAAAACCCAATTCTGCCCTTGTCTTCTTTATTTTGAAAAAGGTGTAGGGTGCACAAAGAAACTTGGTTTTCCTCTTCTCTTTGGTTGGTGCTGGTTTGAGCTGCGTAGGTGGTTTTAGTGTGGTGGTGGACGTGCCGTTTTCAGTGTAATACGAATATTAATATCCGGAGCTAAGAATTCTGAAAAAACTTCTACACATATACATCCACAACACAAAGTTACACTTTCGGATAACCCACATCCAGAACAGCAAAAAAACTTCCGGACATAGGCATCCACAACACAAACTCACACTTCTGGATAATCCACATCTAGAACAAAAAAAAACAAAAAAAAACAATTTTGGATAAAATTATCTGTAGCGCATAAAGGTATTCCGCATAAATATATTCAGAAGGCAATGGCAACGAGAAAATCACTTTTTTGCGTGTCGTCTCTTCTCCGATAGCTTCATTCTCTCTCGTCGTCAACTCCGTCACAGACGATGCCGCCTCACTGACCACCGCCACCACAATCGACGTCGCCGTTCGGTTGGTCTTCGTCACAGGTAAGCATCGCTACTGAACGGAAAACGGCACATAGAAGAAAGCGACAAGAAGATTGAAAACGAAGAGGGTTGCAGTGTGTTGGGTTCAGGGAAAACTAAAGGGGCTACAAAAAATACTCTAATTTTCATTTCATTAAGGTTAGTTTAGTCTTTTCACATAAGCAATTGGGTGTCAATCATATTTAATTGGTTGCAGGGAGAATTCTGCCTCGCAAGTTTCAGTTTCCCCTAAAATTAATTGTCTTGATAATAATGTTCACAAGACTATTTCTCACCTTCCGATGGAGACTAATTTATTGTAGAAGAAAAAGACCTTTTGCACTAGTATTGCACAATGCTTGTGACATCACTTTAAGTCAATGTCCTACTCCTTGCTTAAAGGAGACATGGTCACATAGTAAGTTGCTAAAGTTCATTATATTGGCTAGTCTTGATTATTCCAAAAAACCACTTACATGGGAGAATCCTTTAAATCAAGGAGATAAATGTTTAACCCACTAAGATCTTCAATCAAATTGAGAAATATACAGAAATTTTTATGTCCTTAAAAAGCCATTCCTCTTGATATTTGTAGGGTTCTCGCCGTTGACACTTGGAAGCTTTCCCTGGAGTCTCTTAGAGATTTTGCTTGGTGAAAATACTTTGTGCATTTGATGATGAAAATGACTAAGGCTTGGGCAAGGATTAACGGATTGCCCCTTGAATATAGGAGACGTTAATCCATCTTCTCCGTTTCTAGGGGGAGTTAGAACACCTCATTCCTTGGATGACTTCGCCGTGATAAAATCTGTAGGCTTTTTGCTAGACTTTTGTAAGGGTTGTTACTAATATCTCTAATGATTTGGTAGGTATGCCACCTTGGAACCCATAACAAGTCTGAATCAAGACTTTACATTTGCTAAAATCTAGACATTCAAACTATAGATTGAGTTAAATGTCGGCACTGATTTGGCAGAGGTGCAACAAAATAATGTTGGAATGAAGGATTCACATTTTGAGCACTTCAAAATTGTGTTAGAATTTCTCAGGAACTATCTCCTAAAGAACCAACTCTAACGCAAAATAATAGTTTTAACAATCTAAAAATAGGGCTTTTGAGTCTCCTATACTTAATGTGGAAATCTCTGAATCTGCCTCTGGAGTTCCCGACACTGCCTCTAAGCTTGAGGCTGAAGCCAAAGTTGTTTCTAAGTTTTGGGCTAACAGAATGTTGGAGGAAGAGGAAACCATGAGTGAACAAAAGGATATAAAAGACAGTGCAATCCCAATTAAAATCACTAAGAAATCTGGTAGACTAAAAAAACAACAAAACTCCTAAAACAATCACTAAAGCTGGTTAAAAGGGAGTTGCTCATGGTGAACTGTTTTAGTATTCTAATGACGTTGGTTGGGAATATTATTCTAAATATCTCCTCACAAAATACAAAATATCACTTGTGCTCTTGTTAATAGATTTCTCATGATGCCTATATGGTGGTCTATTGTTAGGCTATAAATTATAGATTATCTTTTTTAAAAATTGTTACAACTTCATATATATATATATATATATATATATATATATATATATATATATATATATATATATATATGTGTGTTTGTTAGTTGCTTGGAGGATGCTAATGAGTTTTGGTTGGATCCTCTAGTATTTGTTTTAATCTTTCTTCTTCTTTTTTATGAATCTCTCATATGGTAGTATACGATTGATGAGAATATAAAGAATGTTGACATGTTAAAGTTTCAAAGCAATCCTATATGATTTAAAAAGAATTACTATACATATAAACCATAAACTAAAGTAGTAAGATGAAATCAATTTACATCACTGCCAATCCAATCATGCATAGTTTTTTCAAATCAACATCAAATTCACAATGCCTTTATTTGAAACTAGTTAACCTGTGTTTGTTTAGCTGCACAAGCAACAATAAAGAACTAATTTTATTTGTTATCCCAAACCAAAATACAATGTTAAAATGCACAAGTGCTCACACAATATGTGGGCTTATCCAGATTTATTGATAAGTGTCATAATTTAGTTATATTTATGTCAAAATATAGGCACTTATGAATTTTAATTATTAATAAAGTTAATTATAATTCAATTTTTAATGCATAAATTTTAATCTTTTTACATATTTTTAGATTATGAAATAAGAACTCACTACAAGAAAAATCCAATTTATCTACGGACAAAATCCGTAGGTAACAGCCAAAATCCGTAGGTAAATCAACATTACCTACGGATTACCCACGGAAAAAAATCCGTATGTAATGTTGGCGTCGGTAATTTACCTACGGATATTAGGTCCGTGGGTAACGAAAACAGCATTACCCACCAACTACAGTCCGTAGGTATTTTTTTTTATTTTCAATTATTATTTACAAATATTATTTTTTGCCAATTTTTATGATTATTATTGATAATTATTATATATGTCATGGTAATTATAATTAATGTTAGAACTAAACTGCAGCAGGTGGGACTCGAAGCCAAGTCCCTTGAGATATGTCCATAGAAGCTTTAACCACTACACCAGTCAAGTTTTGTTGTCATGTTGTGATTATTATTATATTTATAAGTATGATTATCAATATTAATATAATTAATAAAATAAAAATTAATAAAATTCTTCATATATTAAATATCATCATTATTATTAATATTGTTTAATATTATTAAATATTATTAATACTATTAAATATTATTAATATTATTAATACTATTAAATATTATTAATATTATTAATATTATTAAATATTACTAATATTATTAATATTATTAATATTAATATTAATATTATTAAATATTACTAATATTATTAATATTATTAATATTATTAATTATTACTAATATTATTAATATTATTAATATTATTAATTATTACTAATATTATTAATTATTATTAATATTATTAATTATTATTAATATTATTAAATATTATTAAATATTATTAATATTATTAATAATTATTAATATTATTAAATATTATTAAATATTATTAATATTATTAATATTATTAATATTATTAATATTATTAATATTATTAATATTATTAATATTATTAATATTATTAATATTATTAATATTATTAAATATTATTAAATATTATTAATATTATTAAATATTATTAAATATTATTAATATTATTAAATATTATTAAATATTATTAAATATTATTAAATATTATTAATATTATTTAATATTATTATGATAATAGTTGGTAGGTAATAGAGATCAGTGGGTGATAGTTCGTAGGTAATAGAGATTTGTGAGTAATAGTTGGTAGGTAATAGAGATCCGTAGGTAATAAGATCCGTAGGTAATAGTTGGTAGGTAATGTTGAATTTACCTACGGATTGAAAATTCGTGGGTAATAGTTCGTAGGTAATGCTGAATTTACCTACGGATTCAGAATCTGTAGGTAATGTTCGTAGGTAATGTTGTTCGTAGGTAATATCCGTAGGTAATGCTGAATTTACCTACGGACTCAGATCCGTGGGTAAAAATCCGTAGATAATACTGATTTTTTTTGTAGTGACTATTTATTATCAAGTTTGTGCTAATTTTAGAAATTTAGGAGAAGATGGAGATAAAGGACTAAAGGAGGAATGAAAAATTTAAAGACGAGGAGGAAAGGCAAAGTTTGAGCATTCAAAACTCTCCCAAGAACTCGCTTAAGCGAGTTTGCTCCAGTGAGTTGGTTTTTACTCTCGTGAAACAAGCTTGAGCAAGCAATATATCGTTTGAGTGAGATGTTAACCTATATCAAATTAGGTTAAATAAGGGCGTGAGACAAAGTCGTGGTAGAAAGGAAGGGATGATAATCAGATATATGAAACCCTAAAGGAGGCAACAGTCAAGGAGAAACACTCTGGATCTTATTTTCTTGCTTTTAATGCTTGTATAATGGACAATATGAGTAGCTAATTCTTCCTTTTGTGATTAAGAATAATCTTTTCAAACTCTTATGTATTAAGATGATATTTATTTATAATATTATGTTCTTGATTGATATTGGTATTAAAGCTTTGATACTTATGAGTATCTGACCTAAATAATAATGCTCAACATATTTGAAATGTCAATTGCTTTATAACATTTGTTTGTTGTTTGTATAAATATGTGAGGAATCAATATTTGGGAGATAACCTTAATAATTTTATATGCGAGAAATCAATATAAATGATTTTTACATGTGAATCAATGTCAATCAAGTTAGAATGTTATATGTTTTTATTCATTTAAAATACAGACGAGTGAGAAGGATTAATCTCATTCCCAATTTTCTCAATTGAATTATCTAAATTGTTTATTTTGTTCTCATCTAATTTCTCACATAAACTTATGATACCAACAACCTTTCAATAAAACTTTTGCACATCTTCTAATATTTGGTGAATATTATACTTGAAGTGTTAGAACGGTTTCTTATGGTTTGATATCCGTCATCATCTGAAACAATTTATTACTTCTGACTCGGTACATTTGCCGAATTAAGCCAAACACTTATATAATTTAATAAATAATTTAATTTCAATTTATACATTCTCTGTATTTTTTTTTGTTTAATCTTTTGATCTGACATTTATCAAAACTTTCTATTTTAGTCCCTTTATCTAGAAATATGTGATTTAGCCTTTACGTCATGAAATTATATGTTTTAGTCCTCGAATAAGTAACTTTTTATGTATTAATTTTGTAATGAGTTTTCAAATAGCTTCACTAATTAGATGCTTAATGCAATCACAAAATTGAAGCTACAATATTTAGAGATGTTCGTGATTGTGATTATTGAATCGACAAAAGGAAGAAAAAACAAGGTTATATATATCATGCACTTTGGAGTTGGTGCGGGTTAAAAACATCTTCATTTTAAAATTTATGACAGCTTTTTTCCGATACAAACAAAGTGTAAACAATGTATAACGATTCCTTTTAAAGTGTGGTATTATTTTTCTTCTATTCAATTGTTATTTTCAAAGTTCAAAATTATATTTATTCTTTTATATTTATAATCTAATTATTTATCTAAATTTTAATTATAAAAAGTTTAATTAATATTTTATTAAAGTTAAAAAAATTGTATTTACACTTGAAGAAAATAGAGAAAGTAACTTATATAGAACAAATTACCACATAAAGAATAATTGTTCATAAAGGGATAAAACACATGTTTTAGACAAAAAAACTATAAAACACAATGATTAAGGTGCAAAAGTTGTTTATATAAAAGTCTAAAATCTAAAATAAATAAAAAAATTTAATCCCATTTTTTTTTTATATTCAGTGTGTTTTTTATATTCAGTGTGTCGGGTTTTTTTCGTGACTTTATGTGATGATAAATTATTGATGTTCCTTGAGGTATCAAAGTAACTAAAATATTAAATTGTATAGTTCGCATGAAAGTTTGTATTTAAAAAAATATATATAGAAGTAAAAAAATAGTTTTACCCTAACACGTGTAGTTATGTTATGTTAAGGAATTACTAGTTTTAGGCTGAAGAATTTGTAAAAGGGGGGTTTTTCCACAAACGCGTTTGTAATTATTGTGTGAAACAAATTGCCGGCTTGTGTTGTGCTCGTTCTGTCATCACTAGGACGGACTTCTCTTGAGAGTCTCTTTCACAAGCACGGCCTATTATGCTATGCCATTTAAGACAACTTCAACACTTCCTCTAATTACCTGTTCCTAACACCATGGACCAAACTGCACACTTCACCACCATGGAAACTCAGACTCCAACTACTCAAAAGATTGCTTTCTCAGAACCAGAGGTAAAAGTTATATAATATACTACTCCTATTACTGTAACTTTGTAGTTTTAGTTCTTGAATTTTTCATGTGTGTGATGCTTTTGGGTTGTGAAATAGATTGACAAGAGAACTGCGGAGCAGAAGGCAATTGATGATTGGCTTCCCATAACTTCTTCAAGGAACGGAAAATGGTGGTACTCAGCTTTTCACAACGTCACTGCCATGGTAGGAGCTGGAGTTCTCAGCCTTCCTTCTGCCATGGCAAATCTTGGATGGTATGTTAGTTTGTTTCGACATTCACCAGATGCAAAAAGTTTTATTTTTTCTTCTGTTTTGTTATTTTACAAGTTATCAGTTAAGAAATGGTTCAAAAGGGTTGCGAAAGGTGAATCTCTTTTGCTATATGGAGTAAAAGAAAGAAGAACAGGTGGTTGGTGATGGAGAAAGTGTGTAAATAGAGTGAGTGAATGTTAATTTTTGAATCTGGTGGAACAGGGGTCCTGGTGTGGTTATTCTTGTGCTGTCATGGGTAATCACTCTCTACACACTGTGGCAAATGGTTGAGATGCATGAGATGGTGCCTGGGAAACGGTTTGACAGGTACCATGAGCTTGGGCAGCATGCCTTTGGGGAAAAGCTGGGACTGTGGATTGTGGTGCCTCAGCAACTGATATGTGAGATTAGTGTGGACATTGTTTACATGGTCACTGGAGGAAAATCACTGCAGAAAGTTCATGACCTTTTGTGCAAAAAAAATTGCAATAACATGAAGACCACTTACTTCATCATCATCTTTGGCTCTGTCCATTTTGTTCTCTCTCACCTTCCCAACTTCAATGCCATCTCTGGCATCTCTTTGGCTGCAGCAATCATGTCTCTCAGGTAATCATGCATTTTCTTTCACAGGCCAATTAGTCAACATCTCAAGTCAATAAGTCAACTCAACCAACTCTCTCGTATTAATTTCTGCCTTTTCATTTATTTTCTAATAATACTTCAAAAAGCTTTGTTGTTTATGTATTCACCACTTATTATACTTTCCTTTTTTATGAGAAGATAAGTAAAAATTTAATATTTAATTTTAATAAAATCCTCCGTAATTTTATTTATTTTTCTGTTTTAAAAACATTATATTAACAATTGAAAGAGGGACTTTTATATGGGATTCAATTAAAATTTATTATTTTTTTAGTAAACAAATTTTATGTGTTTTTACGTTTTTTTGTTTGATGAGTTGTCTATATAATAAATTCTTAACTTAATTTGTAGTGAAGGTGTAATTTTATTATATTGAGGCTTGCTGTAATTTTTAGAATGTATTTCCTTGAAAGTGCATGAGTACAATGTTTCTAAATAGTCTCATGATTTTCTTTTTCAAATTTATATTTGTCCTATTTATACATTCAAAATTATAATTATGTTATAAATGACATATTTAAAACTATAACTAAAATAATTATTTTTTACTATTCAAGTTCTTACTTGCTGAAAATGAAATTGATTTAATAAGTAATAAATTCTCCCCTTAAAGTCAAACACTTTTTATCTTTCATTCCAATCATCTTTTTCAAGAAAAAAATTGTTGGTGTAGACTTTATAAAAATATGTGTTACTTAGTCATGTTATTTGTACTTTTCCATTCTTCACATGTTCTCTAATAAAATGAAAACGAACATTAATATGCTTACTCCTCTCATGATGAACAAATTCTTTACTAATTCAATAATTGATTTGTTGTCGACTCGTATCTCAATTGCCTCAAGTTGTTGCAAATTTAACTCATGTAGTAAATTTCTTAACCAAATTGTGTGACAGACACACCAAGATGTTGCAACACATTTCGCCTTTTGTCTATAAACTTTTGCAACTAGGCATGCCTTCTACCTTTCAATCTCCCCTTGGGCATTCATCTTTTTCTTGTATACCCATTTTACACCTATAGGTTTATATTATTTTGTCAACTCTACTAAGTCCCACATTTCATTTCCTTCAATTGCTTTCATCTCTTCATCTATTGCAACGGTCCATTTCTTGTCTCTTATTGCTTCCTCAAATGCAATGTTATCTGAGTCCGCTAATAAGCAAATCAAATTCACTTCATCAATTGAGTTATGTAAATCTTGTAGGCTCCACATCATAGGTTGACGTGACTTTTCTTCTTCTTCACCAGGATCTGGGGAAATTATTGAAGTATTTATTGGTGCAATATTCAATGACTCTTCTTGTTTTGCCTTCATTTGGTTATTTCAGTCCCATGTACTTTCTTCATTCATTTGTACGTCTCGACTCAAAATCATCTTTTTGTCAATTGGATCAAACAACTTAAGATCCTTCGTCTTCTTATTATACCCAATAAACACATTTCTTACTTTTATCATCAAGTTTGGTTCTTCTTTGGTCTAGTACATGCGTATAGGCCACACTACCAAACACTTTAAGGTGTGATAAAGTTGGTTTATGACCGCTCCAAGCTTCTTGTGGTGTTTGAGTCACCAATTTTGTATGCGGTTTTGCACATACACAACACATTGCACTGCTTTAGCCCAAAATTCCTTCGACATATTTTTGCTTTTCAACATTGATCAAACCATAACAAATTTCTTTCGATTTTTTCTTTCTGTGATGTCATTTTGTTGAGGTGAATATGATGTTGTCAGGAATCTTTTGATACCTTGTTCCTCACAATAGTTTGTGAAAGCAGTTAACATGTATTCTTCGCCTTTGTCCGGTCGTAAATCCTTGATGTATAAATTTGTTATCTTCTCCACCATCACCTAGAATTTTTTGAACACCTCAAATGCTTATGATTTTTCTTTGAAAAAATAAACCCAAATCTTCCTTGTATAGTCGCCAATGAAAATAATGAAATAAAACTTCTCACTAAAAGACTTGGGAGTGATTGAGCCCCATATGTCGATATGAATCAACTCGAGAGGTCTCCTTGCATGATATTCTGCCTTCTTTTGAAAATTTGTCATTGCTTGCTTACCAAGTACACAACCTTCACACAATTTCTTGATGTATCCATGTTTGGTAACTCATGGACCATTTTCTTGTTTGCTAACTCCTTTAGCTCACCGTAATGTAAGTGTCCAATTTTTAATTGTCATAACCATGCTTTATCCTCCTCATGGACTTACAAACACCTCTCGTGTATACTCTTTAAGTTGATTTTGAACATTCGATTCTTCGACATCTCCATGTGTGTGAGAACTTGTCAATATTTGTCCTTCAAGGGCAACATTCGATCTTTCATGATAACCAAACAACCTTTCTCCAATAATTTTCTTGTACTAAAAATATTACTCTTCAAGTCAAGTACATAATAAACGTCCTCCATTGTAACTTATTTTTCATCCTTTTAGGAAAAACATATATTTCCCCGCCCTTTGACTGGAACCTTCGTTGAGTCTTCAAAAGATACATATTCATCTTCGAACTCTTGTATATCAGCAAAGAGGTGTTTGCGTATGCACATATAATTACTAGCACCAGTGTCCATATACCACACCATGTCACTATCTAGAGTGATGCCTTCATTTGCCATCATGAGAATCCCTTCATCTTTTGTCTCATCTTCCTTGACTAAATTGGTGTTTCCTTCCACTTTCTTCCCGGCATAACAATCCTTTGCATAGTATTCGTATTTCCACAGTTGTAAAATTTAACATTTGGACAATTTGAACGACCACCTCTTTCACGACCACGATCTCATCCATGCTAGTTTTTTTGGTTCATTTGTCCTCTCTCTTCATTGTTTTTTCCACGACCTCCATTGTGGAAATCATGACCTCGATTATGCTCGCATACATTACCTTGTCTTCATTGATGGTTATCTTTGTTTGTAAGGCTTCCTCAAAGACTTTTTTTTTTCTTTTTTCCTTCCAAATTTCTTAACTCCTCAATTGCACAGACAACATTTTCAAAGTCATTGGTCAATGATCGAAGAGTTTTCTCCACAACTTTTGCATCTGTGAAAGTTTCTCCATTGCGTTTGCCGTTTGCACATGAGTAATGTAAATACATCTTTCGAATCCTTCATTTTCATGGCCTCCAACTCACCTCGTAGAGTTTGAAGACGCATTTGTTTAACTTGGACGACACCCTTGAACACCTTTTTCAAAATGTCCTACGTTTCCTTTGAATTGATGCACCAACAATCTTCTCAAAAATTGTCTCATCAACAACTTGATACAACATGTACAAAGCTGCCTTAGTGTCTCTTTCAATGTTTTGTTTTGGATCGCCGAGAATCCTATGGTATTTTCTGGTTCTTCAAAACCGTCTTAAAACACCTCCCAACAATCTTAAAATCCAATAAGGACTTTCATTTGGATGCTAAAATTGTCATAGTTTGTTATTTTTTTAATAGGACCGTGACAAATTATTAATTATAGTGGTCATAGTTTTGATACCAATTTGTGAATACATTAATACAATGTCTCCAAATAGTCTCACAATACACTTCTCAAATTCACACTTGTCTCCTTACAACTACTATACTATAAATTTCATTCAAAATTAGAATTATGTTATAAATAATATTTAAAACTAGAACTAAAAGTAATTATTCTTGACCATTTAGTTCCTGATTATTGAAAATAAAACGGATGATTTTGAGTTTAATGTTTAACAGTTATTCAACGATTGCATGGGTGGCTTCGGTGGATAAGCATATTGAAAATCCTCACAGAGAGGTTGAGTATGGGTACAAGGGCAGCACTTCCGCAGGAACATTTTTCAACTTTCTGAATGCCTTAGGTGATGTGGCTTTTGCCTATGCTGGACACAATGTGGTGTTGGAGATTCAAGCAACCATCCCTTCCTCCCCAGAGAAGCCATCAAAGGGTCCCATGTGGTGGGGAGTTTTGGTCGCATACTTTGTTGTTGCCTTGTGTTACTTCCCTGTTGCTCTCATTGGCTATTGGGTCTTTGGCAACTCTGTTGAGGACAATATCCTCACCTCCCTCGACAAACCCACTTGGCTCATAGTAACTGCTAACATGTTTGTCGTCGTCCATGTCATAGGAAGCTACCAGGTCTGTAACAATACCATTTCCTCCCTTCTTATAACTTTTTCATAACTATTCATAAAAGGAAAAAAAAAACATTTTTTTATAAACTAAATGTAAATTTTACACGAGTAAATATACAAATTTTGAAAAAACTAACTCGGCTGAACTTCTCTTCATTGGTTTATATACAAATTTGCTTTCATTTATGATTGTTTTGCTAAACTTCTAAAAGGTATGTTCAAGGTTTATAAACATTTGTAGTTTTAACTCTAATCATCTTTCAGTTCATGGACTTGTGAACATGGAAAACAAAGATCTGTCTAATTTTTTAGTTATTCAGTTAAACAATGAGTTCTTATTGAAACATATATAGCAACAACTATCTATATATGAAAAATAGAAGAAGCATTTCAAGGAATGTAAAAATAACTTCTCTCATTATTATGGCATTGTTTTGAAGTAGCACCCTAAAAATAAAACAACTCACCAAAACCCAATGTATATTTAAACGAAACACAACATTTTTTATTTCCTGCTTAGAATGAATAACAATGAGAATGTGAAGCTTTGGTATAGTGGCATGCACAAACTCATTAATAAAATCAACATTGATATTTGGATAAGCGCTAGAAGGTTATTATAACAGTGCAAAACGTGAGAATTTATGCAACCGAGACTTGCTTTTAACCACGATGTGGAAGAATTTTGTATTCCTATATCTCTTTGCGGGCTTTCTCTTTCCAGAAATTTTCTTCCATGATAAGAGCCAAATTTAGGTTATGTTGTATATGTTTTTTCAGCGTTTATGAGTTCCTCATTTATCAAACCGTTTTGCATTTTTTGTTGTACATCCCAAAGCTTCACTTTTAAACTGCAAAACTTTGTGCTGTATATTCCAACTTTGTAAATCAGTTTTAAAATTCTTCAGCTATAGGACAACTAGCAACCCATTTATTTCAATTGTTTTAACTCACATGTTCACAATCCTCCTTGTGAGTCCATAGATAGGAATCAAAAAGAGGGTTTTCCTACAAGTCGCAATTGAGTGATGTCTTTCATAAAATAACAACAGCTATCTATATATAGGAAAAGTTATCTTCTTCTCAACAATGTTTTTTGTCATTTGTTTCTATAGCTCTTTGTTAGATAAGAAAAGATTTGATAACTTATTTTTCGTAAATACCATTTTCTCTTAACCAAAATTATTACTTGTTTTGGAAAATGTGTTTGATGGCTCAAAACCATCATTTATAGTTTCAAACATGAGAAAAAAAGGTAATTACACTTGAAATTACTAGTTATAAGAAGATTAAGGATGGGGCAATACATAACTACAAAAATTTAATAATTAAACAACCCTGGACCAATAACATTCTGAAGCTATTCAAGTTTTAAGAACAAATATAAACTACTGAGTTCCTCTTACAATCATGTAATAATGGGTTGTGTTTTATTTGGTTCCAATTGGTGTCTAATCTGCATGCAGCTATATGCAATGCCGGTTTTTGACATGATTGAGACATTGATGGTTAAACAATTGCGTTTCAAGCCAAGCTGGTGGCTACGATTTGTGGAGCGCAATGTTTATGTTGGTGAGCACATGGATCACCCTCTTCTCTCTCCTATTTTTTTTTTCTACTTCACTCGTTAAATGCCTTTTGAATCCACTCGTTTTGTCTCATTATTCTAACCACTTTGATTCAGCATTTACATTGTTTGTGGCCATTACTTTCCCTTTCTTTGGTTCCCTTCTCGGATTTTTTGGAGGATTTGCATTTGCTCCAACAACATACTTCGTAAGTCCCTCAAAACCCTCTGTTATCTTATGTATATGTATATTTATCATATCATCATTATATACATAAAAGGAATATATTTGTGAAAAAACCTATCTTTGTATGAAAATTGTAAAAAATATGAATTGGTAAATACCAGCATAAGTTGGTGTTAGAATAGTAGTGTAGTGTTAGAATAGTAGTGTGCCAAGTTGGTGTTACTTAGTGTTTATGATTTAATAATTTATATCACTGACTGCATTTTTCTACATAATATAATTTCGTAGCTCCCCTGTGTTATGTGGCTTGCTGTTTACAAACCTAGGAAGTTCAGTTTATCGTGGATCACCAACTGGGTATGTTCAACTGCACTTTATATGCTTGTTCCAACATGTTTGATTCAAAATTTGTTTACCTATTCGGCTTCCCTGATTTCAGATTTGCATTATACTTGGCCTTCTACTCATGATTCTAGCACCAATCGGTGGATTAAGGAGTATCATACTCAATGCCAAGGCCTATGGGTTTTACCAATGAGGAAATAAGTAGGGTTAGGAAGTGTCCAACACTCCTCTCGCACTTAATTCAACTCATTCATCCAACCACTCTTTCTCAAATTTCATTTTATAAAGAAAAATTTTCATGTTAAACAATTCAGGCAATAGTTCGTATAATAACATCTCTCTCTCTCTCTTATACATACATGTCAAAATGATAAAATGAGATAAAATGATATCGTATAAATTGTTGTATGTATACCGCATATGTTCTATAAATGCTATGAACTAGCACAAAAAAATGTGAGACTGTATTTTGCATTTTTTCTGTAAAACAACGATGTTGTCAAATACTAGTACCTTTACCTTTATCCATGAGATTTATTTAAATAAAAAAAATTGAATTACAAATTTAAAAAATAAAGCAAAAATAATTATATCACTACAAGAAAAATTATTTTTAACGGGGTTATATTTAACGTTACCGACGGCTATATTTAGCATCGTTAACGATTATCTGCGGTTTTTATTAATCTCTGTAATGACAATTACTTTCCGGCGGTTTTGAAACCTACATTATTTTCGGCGGTTTCAAAACCTCCATTATTACCAGCGATTTCAAAAACTCCATTATTCTCGGTGGTTTAAAATTTTCGTTATTCTCAGCGGTTTCAGAAACCCCCATTATTCCCAACGGTTTCAGAACCCTCGTTATTCCCAGCTATTTCAGAAACCTCTATTATTGCTGACAACTTTGAAACCTCAGTACTTTCTGCGATTTCTAAACCTTGTTACTTCTAGTTTCACTACCCCATTAATTTTATTTGTTATTTTCTTAATTGGTTGTACTTTGTACATAAATCACTACAAGAAAAATCCAATTTATCTACGGAAGAAATCCGTAGGTAACAACCAAAATCCGTAGGTAAATCAACATTACATACGGATTACCCACGAAAAAAAATCTGTATGTAATGTGGGTGTCGGTAATTTACCTACGGATACCCACGAAACTGCAGTCCGTAGGTAATACCCACTGACTCCAAGTTATGTGACTCGAAGCCAAGTCCCTTCAAGAATGTTCATAAAAACTTTAACCATTACACCAGTCAAGTTTTGTTTTCATGTTATGATTATTATTATTACTTCTTTATATAATATTTTAAATCGGTTTTTTAACCAATAACTATTTTCCTATTATATAGGATTGGTTACCTCATTATTTAATCATCATCATTAGCTCATCAAAGTGAGAGTTACATGTTTTAATTAAATAGATAACTTATTGTAGTGAATTTAAAGCATAGGCTCATGACAGGACATAAAGGATTCTTAAGAATGTAAAAATTGTGGTGTAGAGGATAGAAAATAGATTGGAAGATTCTAAAGCATTACAGAGAAAAGAAATTAAACAAGAAATCTATTTTACAACTTTGACCTCATGACTTCAATAAGTCTTAAACTTGGATACATGTAAAATATATGTTATTTTATTTTATTAATTAACAAAAATTAAGCGTGTTAAGGTTGAAAATAAATATTTTTATTTTCTTATGTTCTAATGTTAAACTTTTATTATATTTTTTCAATAAAATAGTTCTTTTAAACAAAATTTAAAATTATATAAAACATTATTAAACTAATGAACAATTACATATTATTTTATATATTTAAATAAAATGTTAATAATCATTATCAAGAATTTTATTAAAAATAAACTGTTAAAAAGAATAATGACACTGAAACCAAGAAGTAAATGTGTTTCAAATAATATCTATTATATTTAAATTAAAGTTAGACAAAATCTTAAATATGATTTTGAAAAGGTTTTGTTTCAAAGAGAATTATGAAATTTTGTTTACTATTTTTTTTCAAAATAAAAAATATTCATGTTCAGTCTAAACATAAACTTTGATTATTCCATCTAACTCTTAATAACACATTAGGAGTTAATTTAAACCGATTTTAAACCACCTAGATAAGAATTAAATCATTCTTTTTTAAATAAGGCATACGTGGATTTTAACGAACAAGAAAATGGTATCGGATAACAAAAAATGTGTTTACATAAGATATATATAACACCCATCAGAGAATATGCAACATTCTTACATTACCAAGTGAGATAAATGGCCTAATCTCCAAGATTTGATGGCACACACTCACACACACTTATATGGTTTGAGAAGATATCTGCAAACAACAAAGCATGAGAAAAATGGACGGTTTAATCCCAAAGATTTACAGTAGGTAAACAAATAGGAACTATACAAACGAACAAAAAGTAGAAGTAATAGTGTATTCAACTTCATAAATAAATATAGGACTGTGACTGCGCCAGTTAACCATGATTCTTTAATTCCTCGCGCCGAGTACACCAAAAAAGCTGCACTGATAGAACTTGCCTATGAACTTGAGCGTTTCTGAAATATCTTTCATTCCCAACTTATCAAAAAGAATAACGAGCCTTTTTTTTCGAGAAAAAAAAAATATTTTGCAAATACAAAGAAATCAAATATTTACCATGTCATCCTATGTATTTTGACAATTAACACGGTAAGGTACTAACGAAAATGAGTACAAATATGATCTCAAAAGGGAGGAATATATAGATGTCAAAAAATATGATTAATAACATTGCTTTAAGCATCAAATAACACCTAAAAGAATTCAATGTGTCTAACCTCTATCAGAGAAATTATTTTATGTAGATTTACCAAAATAACTCTATTTTTTTTTATCAACAAATAATTGATTAAACATTATATGGATAAGGGTGTCCCTTAACCCTTTTACAAAATTTGCAACAGCATAATCAAACACATACATATGGTCTTAGCGTCTAAACCAAACTGCTTCCAATGACACTACCGTGTGGTATGCAGTAGTCCCATACCCTCAAAACAGGTCCTGCACAAAAAGACCACCACCCATTTGCACCCCATGGTTACCCAGTGCAGCACAAGACACTACCGTTTAACAGCTAAACCACCTTTTAAGTTTCCCTGTTGCCTTAAAAACACACCAGCCTCCAAGCCTCTCTATACTTGGTCCTTCACACCTCCTCATAGCCACATCCTCTCAATCCATTGCCCCCAAATGGCTTAAACTAATAAAGACCATGCTGCCCCAAAACTGAGTTGTTTTGTCATCACAGCTGATTCTAATATGGGTTATATGGTCATCACTAGACCTCATATACTAGCAGCAGGGATTTCCATACACTCCATGTATTTACTAAAAGTTTTCAGATTCCCCTACATAACAAGAAGGACCCTATCCATTTGGCACCACTTCCTAACCAACCAGAGACCATAAGTCCCCTACGTAACAAAGAGAAGCAAATCCTAGGTGATTCGAGGCGAAGCTTCTTTAGCGTTACAGCACTACCACCGGAACATTATGCCTTTCCTCCATCAACACCGTAAAAAACCAGACGACACCACCATGTTCATCCACTAGCACAGACTTAACAGAAAGTGTAAGAGTCCCAAGTTTTCATGTTCCCAGCCAAAGCATGCTTGGACCCATTTGGCAGCACCCCTGCTTTGGCCTTATGTAGCAGATTCCATAAATTGGCCATGAATAGCAGTTGTCACAACTGCCACCAGAAGCACCTTTTGAGGAGCACATAACCCCTTCCAACCAAAAGAACTCTATACTCAGGTTGGTTGATCAAGAATCCCTGTTCCAAACCCTACAATAACTTTAACTTGATGCATTCAGTTGGGATGGTGACACCTCCAAGGCAGGAATAAGATACTTGATCACCAAAAGAAACCTCAACAAAAGTACGCAGTACCTTATGCATATTTGCACCATAGTAGCTCACTGCAACATGTGAAAACCTGACAATTTCATACAACGCAGGGAGAAGAGGATCTCCACAAAATATATGCACAAGTTGTGATTTTGTAAAAAGTAGGCTCGACGAACCACCATCGTAACATATATAAATAATCAACAAAGACAATTTACAAGCCACATCATGCAAATGTCAAAACCGAACATAGCAAACTGAGTTGTAAAAGCTTCAACCTGTGCTCGAGGCTCAACAACGTCCCTCCCTATTGCTCTCAAGTCCATTTAGTGTTGTCTTCTACATTTTCTCGTGCTCCCTATGTAGTATGCTTGTAATCTATTCAACTTTAATGAGAAAATCAGCCATTGTCTCAAAATCAGGTTCTAGACACCCTCTTGATGTCATAGCAAGGCACCTGAATAACAAATACAACAAAAAAATCTCCATCTTGACAAAGTACAACTAATTAAATATTCTAAGCATGCAAAGAATAAAAGGTTCAGCCATAATTACTCACCAACTCTTACACCTCTAGGATCTATAATTCCATTGTCACCAAAAATAACAATTTTATTCAATGTAATATGACATGCTTCACAAACCTTCTCGTAAAATTTACCTACAAGCACCAACAAATTATGCTTAGAGTTAGAAATTCTTACTATATAAAAAAAAAATAAAAGAATCAAATTTCATCAACTGCCAATCTTTTCATAAACCACTATTGATCCTAAAATTCTCCTGAATCACTCACACCTCAAGCTCCTAACATAAGAGTAGAATAGTATTTAGTTGGCAAGTCACAGAGTCTTCAATACAATACATATACAACCACTCGGTGAAAATAACAGGAAACCATCTACAAAAAAGCATGAAGTTGTAGAGAAATAATGTCAATATGCACAAAAACGTGAAGTTACTTGCTCATAAGGGTAGGTATCTTCATTTTGCATTTGAATTTTGCTCTGCATTGTTTAAGAAACAAAATCATAAATGTCTAATTTCTAATGTTAGCTATGAAAAAAATTCTACATGCATAGTTCCTAATTAAGAAACACATAAAGTTGAAAGAGCATTCAACAAGCATAATTTAACTTTAATTTTTTTTTTCCAATCTCAGTTATATTAATAATGTAGAAACTGCCTAACCAACATGAAAAAAAACCATTTCCTAGATATAATAATAAATGAAGAACATAAACGGGTCAATAGTCATAAATCGAAAAGTCATTAGTCACAAAAGTAGCATATATAGGATATAAACTCTACATCTTGATGCACTGGGTCCTCAAATAAATAGAAATAGTATTTGTAACTACTTAATTAGATAAAGAACAGTGAAGTGTCCTAATAGATAATAAGACGACTATGGTTATACCTTCTCTTAGCAATCAATGTCGAAGGACATCGCCGAATCTACTGTCACAACCAATTATGTTATGTTTAGGGTTTACTTCTCTCATTTTGTTGAAGAAATAGCACTTGCAAGCAACACTTTTCAGAAATAGATTGTAGTGAGAAGCATCTACATCCAAAAAATCATAATCAATCTGTCATTTTGGTGAATGTGAGTTTATATTCGAGAGAAATGAGCGTCCTTGAGATATTCTCTAAGCCTCAGGATTTCTTGTTTTCTTTCCTTGGCCTGAGAATCCGAAGGTGAAATAGAATTGAATATTCACAGTCCTTAGATTGGGGTGAAAATGAAGGAAGTGTCTAACCTTTCGCTTCCAACGGAGAACAACATTAGATTGCGAAGGAGATAACGCACTCAACTCGTTTTCTTTTTTTCATAATCTTTGATATAGGAAGTGAAACGAGGGACAAACGATATGCTTCCGAATCCGTGGAACCCTATGTCGAAAGGAAAACGCACCAAAGTTTAGGCAAAGAAGAACTATGGGAGAAATGAGAAAGAAATCAATTTTGAAAAAATAAGATAGGACAAAGAGAAAAGTAAGCTTTAGCATAAGCGATTGGGATATGAAGATGAGAAAAGTCTCTTCTAAGAATATGTGCGCCTTCGAAATTTGCAAAAGCATTATGTGGTCCCTCCCAAACTGAATGCTTAGAAAACGCAACAAATAAAAACAAAAGTGGGTGTTTTGCTGGAATATTTTAAAAATCGTTAACACTTACCATGGTTTTTAGAAACCTCCCCTATACGTTTATTTTACTGGAGGTTATTTCAACCCACATTAACAAGCCTTAGTTAAAATCAAGAATTTTTGTAGTATATTTTTTTGGTCTAAGATCACAAATGTCATTGCAAAGCACAATATCAGTCCCGTAGATAATAATAAATGAAAATAGTTAGAGGAAATAAAATTTAGATCTAAGAATGATAATCGGAAATGATACGGCTAGAAATCAAATTGATAATGCAATCCTAACTTGTAATTCATTTGTAGATCTTCTTCTTCGTAATTTTGATTTGAATTTCTTCTATGGTTGATGAATGATATTGCGAAAACATGAAGAATTATAGAAATTTTGGAAGAGATGAAAGTTATATCGGTGAATCTAAGTGAGGTTAGGCCAAACTTTGTTTCTAGAGTGAGGTTGGGCCAATACTACTAGGAGGAGTCTAGAATATTGTCTAGCAAGAAGACAACTCTAGAGAGACCTTTGAACAAGTAAAAGTGTCTCAAATTGGATAACATTTCATTACTCAAATCAAAGTTAAAAATCATGTAAAAGAGACTCTTGTGACAAGTGGCATGCCTTCATTAGAGTAAAATCCTCTCCATTGAGGAGAGGACATGTGGAGCCTCATGCCTTCCTTGTTTACATTTCTATTTACACCCATATTTTATTATTTTACACTCTACTCTCTTTTCTATTTACATCATTCTCTACTTTGGCACAAAATAGAACACAAAATACAAGGTTCAAAACTTCCTACTCTATACAATATTTACAAGATCATAAGAAGAAGAAAAAGACTTTACAATCTCTTCATTAACGTTCGATCTTCGTCTATCTTCTTAGCCAAAAGTTTTGAGGCTAGATGGTTTCATCATTCCCTATCTCTTGAGAATGATCAGTCCTAATATCTCAATGATGCTTAATGACAAAAACCTTTGTTTATTTATTATTTTCCTCCTGGGTCAAATGTCAATCTGCAATAAACATGAAACAAACATGAGATGAGTTTCTTTATTAAAAGAAAAGAAAATCGAACAAAAATAAGGCCCTTTATTTTTATAATTTTTTTAAAGAAAAGCATAGGGTCTTTTTCAAAAATATTTATGTTCAGTTTGTGTTGTTTATTGTCCAAGCTAGGCAAGAACATCACAAACTGATTTTGAGATTTTTGTGAAGAAGAATGAGCATTATATAATTGAAAAGAAGAGTTTAAAGTATTGTAATTTTTATTTAAGGATGAATTCTCAGCTATGCTCGTAAGGGTATCATAAAAGATTTTTCTTCTTGTTGATTTCCTCTTATTCTTCCTTTTTAATCAAACCTTCATTTGTCTTTTTTGTGGAGAAACAATTTATATTTATATTTATATCAAGTTCAGTTCCAAGCACAGATTTTTCTTCAAACACATCCTCACAAGGTTTTCAAAAAAAGATAAAATGTTATCGATATTTAATTCAGCTTCAGAAAAAGATTTTTCTCTATTTTCCTTTTGACCTTTATCATATTAAATTAGATGCAAAATTGTGGGTCCCACAATGTGATTTAGCAGATTTCAGTGAAACTTTAAAACCATGAGTCTCACGGTGTGATTGTAAAATTTTCTCTCGGGTTAATTCTTCTATCACTAACTTAACTCTGTTGTTGTTACATCAACAAAACATCAACACCAATTCCAGATATTTAATGACCAATACTTTGTTCACGTGACAATTCAATTGCAAAATTTAAATTGCATCCACACTTAAGTATGTGCACCAACTACTCATGAAACAGTTCCTCTAATTCAAACAACAGTACCTTAAAGCCATAGTTCATAATTGAATGTAAGACACCAACTCTCAATTTCTACTACACAAATAAAAAATTAGAATAGGCATCAAATTCAACAATTTTGTAATTCATTTTTTTTCAATCACCAACAACTACCATATTATCTAGTGGCTTAGACTAATCAACACGGTTGCTAATGAAATCAACTTTGTTGCCACACTTAACAAAATATCAACACCAATGCCTTTCAATTAATTCATGTTCAAAATCAATCACCAAATCAAACAATTTCGACCAGGTGGAAACAAATGCCAATTCAACAATTTACCAAATTAGAATTCAACATGTTCCTACTAGGGAGATGAGGCCTATAGAACTATTGAAGTCTTCGTCTTCTTCCTTCGGTCGGGAAGGTTACTGGATGATGAGTTGGGATCCTTCTCGTCCTCGTGCTTCTCCTTCGGCACTCGGTCTCGGGCAAACACCGAATGGTGGGGGTACCTGCGAAGGCACTCCGACGCTCAAGTCAGTAAAGCGGGTGATCAATATTCTGGTAGGTGAACAGTGATAAATGACGTACCTTTGTCCTTGGGATGTGTGCTATTTATATTATTTTAATGGGCTTACCTTATTGGGCCTGATTAACGGAGTGGATCTCGCTTAGGGTTGTATTACCTAATCCTTAATGCCGGATTAGCTTCACTGACCTTGGTTTGAGCGCTTGACCTTGATTAGCTCCACTCGTCTCGGCCAAGCATCCATGGTCTCGGCCAAGTCTCTTAGGTCTCGGTCGCCTTGGTCAAGCCTTTCAGGTCTCGGCCAGGTTTCCCTTGGTCTCGGTCAAGTAGATCAGGTTTCGGGCAGCCAGGTGGGTCTCGGTCAAGAAGACCAAGTGTCGGTCTCGCCCATACCGGTACACAACCACTTCAAGACGATTTACAAATTTCCAGCCAACACCAGAAGTAATATTTTTTTAGATCACTATCATTTTAACAAACCCTTTAACTGTTGATGAATGAAAAATTGGATTAAAAAAACATGAAGATTCACGCTCCTCTTAAACACTTCACCTGAATCACCAATGATTCGTTCAAAATTTTCTAGAAGTCAACAAAAATGGAATTCAAAGATAGGAATATCCAAACCTTATGCGAATTGCTGCAGCGAATGAAAGCAATTTCTCCTTCAATCGCATATCCTTCATGTTCTTGTCGGTTGACCTGCTCGCCGATTGAACGTTGCTCCGATGAAATAGAGGGGGCCCTACTGTTAGGTTTGATGGCACAACAAGAGGGGGGTTGAATTGTTTTCAAACTGTTTTCGCAGATACTTGGCTTAGAATAACACTTTTTCAATCAACCCAGAAAAGCAATTCAGAAAGCTAATCAAATTACCAAACAGAAACAAAAGCAGAATTATAATCGGTTAAAATAACAGTTTAACCGGTTGTTTATGGCGGAAAAAACAAACAGATATAGAGAGCAGGGATAGAGAGAATTACACATAGAGATTATACTGGTTCACTCTATCACAGAGCTACATCCAGTCCTCAGTCAAACCACTGAGTTTTCACTATGCAATCAATCACAGATTACACAAACACCACACACAAGAAGGTGACTTTGAATCCCACAAAGCCTATTCACCCTTCTTGCACACAACAACCACCTCAAGCCAAAATGTCACTGACTTTACAGGATTTTACACAGTTATACAAAAATGTATATGAACAATTACAAGAACTTGAACAGGATTAGAAAACACCTGGTAAGACACAATACACCAACACCCTATTGATCAGTTCTTTCAAAGACAGCAAAGCATAAGGCAATCTTGCTAAAAACATAATTGAAACCTTTTCACAAACAGTTTAGTAATTTCTCAAATCAATCTCAGCTTAGAGTATCAAAAGTTTATGTTTCATCAATCTCAATCACTTTCATCATCTTTTAAATGTTTGAACCAAACACATATTTATAATACTTCAAATGCTAACGTTGGAGCAAATTAGTTAAGAACAGATTTTCAAAAAACTGTTACAAGCACACACATTTAATCGGTTAAAACCACGAATTAACCGGTTGAATTCTCTTGTCAATTATAAAACAGTTTTAAAAACTTCTTTGCCAGCTAAGTTACAAACAACCGATTATCTCGACATTTTAATCAGTTGTTTTTCCCTTTGCATGGAAAAACACTTTAATCTTTAAAACTGATTGAAATAAGCTTTGCCTGAGATTCAAAAACTGATCTTACAAAGATTCTAAACCCCATACCAAAACCTAAACCTAAAACATAACCTAGCTTCAGGCTACACTTCGATTTGGCACATCAAAGCTTCCCATCTTCAACAATCTCCCCCTATTTGATGGAGACAAATCCCTGAGAGCTTTTGGAAATGTTCTTTCTTTAGAATCTGTTGAATCATGCAAGCACTGAACAAACACAGAATAGTCTTGTCCAAACAGATATACACTTTATATAAGTTTTCAAAACAAACAAAACCATACAAGAACAATCGGTTATAATACACAGATAACCGGATGAAATTATGATAACACTGATAGTACAATCAGTGTTATTTGTACTAATAATACTAAAAGTACTATCAATGGTATTTGTACTAGTAATACTAATAGTACTATCACTGTTAATAGTACTAATAATACTCATAGTACTATGAGTATTATTGGTAGTAATAATACTAACAGTACTATCATTGTATTCGTACTAATAATATTAATAGTACTATCATTGTTATTGGTACTAACAATACTAGTAAACTGTCAATGTGATTGGTACTAATAACACTAATAGTACTATCAATGTTATTGGTACCAATAAATCAAACAGTAGTTTGAGTGTTATTGGTACTAATAATACTAATGGAAATATCAGTGTTCTTGGTGGGTCGTGTGCTTGTGAGGAAGGGTTTCGTGTTGAAGGAGGAGGATTTGGGGTGATCTTTGAGCGAGTCATTGTTGAAGCTGCAAAGGAAGAAGAAAAGGAAAAATGATCAGGGTTCGCAGAGGCTGACTCGATCATGAAGGAAGGGTGAGAAACGAACGAACGTATGTTCGTTGTGAACGTTGACGAAGCCCTAAGTTACGAAGAAGGAGAAATAGCAAAAAACAACCCACAACGTATGCACCAGACAGTTAAAGGATGATGCGAATCGGTTAAAATGCAGGAAAAACCAGCAGAAGAAGGAAAGGAAGTACCTTTTTATGATCGGGAAGGCGATGAAAGATGTTGGTGATTCAGAATGCTGAAGAACGCTGAGAGCTTTTTTCGCAGAAGAAGAGTTGGAGCGTCCGAGAATACGAAGAAAGTGATGGAACAGTGAAGCAAAAATGAGTTTAAGGGTTTTTCGAAATGGGTTTGGAAGCGCAAACGTTAACTGAAGGTAACCGTTGATGAAGCCACGTGTCGAGCGATGGGTGAGGGGTTTGGTGGAGCGTCAGAGGAGCAGAAAGTACAACCGCTTGGAATTCTGCGTCAGTGCCACGTAGATCGGTGTTGACGTGACTCTTTTAGTCTTTTCGCTGGAGAAGTCTTCGCTTAAGACTGGGGGGCTTGTGTACCGCCCTGGTAGTCGGAAGTGATGACGTGGCATCAAGCTACAGTGTAGGCGTGTTGACAAGGCGCCAGATTTGCAGAAGGGAAGGAAGTCGGGGGGCTCGTGTAGTCGCCAGTTATTAAGTTGGCGTGCTCCGATCTCCAACATACTAGGACCGGCGATCTGCCCAGTTGAAGATGAAGTCGCCAGATGTAAATTCAGGCGACCAAGTGATTGGGGATCGCCAGAGCAAGCACATCGCCGAAGATGAAGGTGGTGCAGATTATGAAGGCGGCCGGCGAGACCACAGGGAAGGTGTACGGAGGCACCCTAACTCGCCAGTTCTAGTAAAGATCGCACTCCCAAGTTAGCTATGCACTGGGCAGTACCATGCGTAAGTAACTTAGGCAAAAGAGAGTCAGAAGCAGCGCTCAAGTCAAGGAGGCTCCAGATGATGGCACGTGTACGTTTGGATACGAGCCACGTGTCCTGGTCTGTAACTGCTAGGAGAGAGAAAGTGACCAGGTATAAAAGGGTTCCGCAACGAACTTTTGAGGTACGCACGTTCAGATTATACTCTTTACGCTTGCGAGTTCTTGAGCATACTGTGAGAGAGAACATTGCACGGTTCCTCGAGAGTTCTTGAGTGTTATTGCTCTTAGTATTTGGTGGTTCGGTCACTGACTTGGGCGTTGGAGTGCGATCGGCCGCAGCGGCGCCGCTCTGTTCTTTTGCAGGTTCTTGAGGTGGATCTTGGCGGAGGACGGAGGTTGAAGCGGTGCACACGTCGATCCAAGTTTGACGAGGCAAGTTCCAACGTTCTGGTCAATAGGCAGGATCATCAGGCGCCCACCGTGGGGCCGTGTAAAACCTGTTCCCATCCAAAGCGTGAGTTCTTGGAGGTTTTCGTAGTTTTCTGCGTGGTTGTGTGCTGGTGCAACCATCGTTCGCTGTTCGTTTGAGATTTGTTCGGTGATTTCGCGTTTTTCACCGTTCGTTTGGATTTTCGTTCGGTGAAGTGAGGTTTTCTGCTGTTTACGCGTGATTTATTCGGTGGAGTTTGAGTTCTTTCGCTCGTTTGGTTATCCGTGGGAGAAGCGGTGGTTTCTGGTGGAGTTGCAGGTTTCTTTGGAGGTTCGCGGTGTTCTTGAGTTTGTTGCGAAGTTTTGCGAGTTTCTGATCGATTGATCGCTGAATCAATCGTAGCTGAAGTAAGTGTTGTTCGCTGCATTCTGTGATTCGCCAAGTTTCATGAGAAAAATGAGAAGCAATCGTTCAAGTCCGGTTGCGCCCGTCGCTGCTGAAGGCGCCGCCGCCATGACCATGGCGCAGATGGCAGAGATGATGCGTTCGTTGCAGGCAACTGTGGAAGCCTCGCGCATAGAACAGGCGAGAATGCATGAGGACCTGGTCGCCTCTCGCGCCAGGAATGATGAGTTTAGCAAGGTGACTGAGGAGCTGCGTCAAGCTCTTCAGGAGCAGCAAGGGCGTTCTATTGCTGAAGAGGTTGCGCCGTCGTCGCCACCTCGTGTTTTTCCTATGCCTTTCGCTCAGGCGATTACTGACACGCCTATTCCTGCGAGTGTGGTTCCTGTTAAGGCTGTTTTCACCGGCGTGGAGGATCCTGAGGCTCATCTCACCACGTTCCATACGCAGATGATGTTGTCAGGGGGATCAGACGCCGTGTACTACAAGATGTTCGTCAGCACACTCCAGGGAACGGCGCTGGAATGGTTTGTGAGCCTGCCTAACGGTCACATTACCAATTTCCAACAGTTCTCGAAGATTTTTGTCGAGCAGTACATCGTGAATAAGGCACCGCCCAGGGTGTCTTATGATTTGTTTGATATAAGGCAATATCAGGGAGAGTCCCTCAGGGACTACCTAAATCGCTTTGGGGCGCAGATGGTCAGATCGCCGGCCAAAGATGAAGAAATGCTGGTCCACACATTTAAGAAGGGCGTGCTGCCGGGACCATTCTGCGAGGCATTGATCAGGGCTCACCCCGCCACGTTTGCTGAGGTTAGGCGACTTGCGGTGGCCCACATCGCCGACGAGAGCGAAGTCGCCGAGAAGAGAGGAAGCGTGGCTCCCGCTAGGCCACGCGCCCAGACCAGGATCCAGCCACAGAGAGTGCTGGAGACAGCGGCGGCCAGAAGGGATCAGAGGACTCGCCATCCTTATGATCCAAGGAAGAACAAGGGTAGGGGCCAAGGACGCCAGCAACCAGCACGCCGGGAATACAATCGCCCGCCTAAGCACAAGTTTGTCATGGGTTTGGCAGACCTGATCGCCATTCCCAACATATCCGCCAGGTTGAAAGCGCCAGAAAAGGTGGGCGACAAGGTGCTGGGACCAAAGCCAGACGCCTGGTGTGAGTTTCACCAGGGCTTTGGCCATACAGTGGACTCGTGCTTAGCATTAGGATACTAGCTCGACGATATGGTTAAGAGCGGGTTCCTAAATGACTATTTGCTGGATAGAAGGACGGGGGGCGCGTCGAGCTCCCAACCAGCAGGTGCTGAAGCTCAGCAGCACGAGATGCCTACGCACGGAGAAATCCACACCATTGCAGGGGGTTTCTCAGGAGGTGGATGCACCGCATCACAGAGGAAGAGGTACGCGAGGTCTGTGATGACGGTGGATATGTTTGAAGACCACTCGCCGGAAGTGGATATTACATACACCAAGCAAGATCTCCGGGATGTTGTGCCTCATGACAACGATCCCATAGTAATTTCGTTGATAACAGCAGGAAGAAAGGTCCACAGGGTACTGGTGGACCAAGGAAGCTCGGCAGACGTGATGTTCTGGCCGACATTCACGCAGTTGGAGCTGCCCCTTGACCAGCTGAGGCCCTATGGAGGGTGTTTGTACGGTTTCGCTGGTGACCAGGTGGAGGTCAGGGGGTACATAGAATTAAGGACAACGTTTACAGATGTGGCGGGTTCAAGAACGGAAAAAATCAAATATCTTGTTGTAAACGCTCCTTCAGCATACAACATCCTGTTGGGAAGACCCACGCTCAACAGGATAGGTGCCATACCGTCGACCCGGCACATGAAGGTGAAGTTGCCGTCCATGGAGGGGGTGGTTGTCACCATCAAATCCGATCAGAAGGAAGCAAAGAAGTGCTATGAGAATAGCCTGAAAAACAAGAGATCGGTGAGTTACGTAACAACCACCCCGCCTCCTGGTGTGAAGCCCAGATCGACGGTAACAGAAGAGACCGCCGGAAGAGACGTGGAGATGGTGGACGCTGAGCTGGGGGAGGGGAACGCCGGTCTGGAGGAGGAAGAGGCAAGGAATCGCCCTGAGGAAGCGAGAGAACTGGGAATCGCCAGGGCGGTGATCGCCAGAGAAACCAGACCAAAACCCGTCGAGCAGTGGCTCGAGAGAGAAATCGGGGGAAAGATCTTCAAGCTGGGAAGATCCCTGGAGGTTGAGCTCCAGGACCAGATCGCCAAGGTGATTGAGCGACATCTGGACGCGTTTGCATGGTCTGCTTCAGACATGCCCGGGATCGATCCCGACTTCTTGTACCATCATCTGGCGATGGACAACTTGGTGAGACCAGTGCGACAAAGAAGAAGGAAGTTCAACGAGGAGAGGAGGCAGGCGATCAGGGACGAAACACAGAAACTCCTCGCTGCAGGCCACATCAGGGAGGTCCAGTACCCTGAATGGCTGGCAAATGTCGTGCTGGTGAAGAAGAGCAATGGGAAATGGCGCATGTGCGTCGATTTCACTGATCTGAACAAGGCTTGCCCAAAGGATTCATATCCTTTACCAAGCATAGACGCCCTGGTAGATAGTGCTGCAGGGTGTAAGTTGTTGAGCTTCCTGGATGCCTTCTCGGGGTATAATCAGATCAAGATGCATCCCATGGATGAAGAGAAGACAGCCTTCATGACGGAGAGATCGTGCTACTGCTACAAGGTGATGCCGTTTGGGCTGAAGAACGCGGGGGCCACGTACCAGAGGTTGATGGATCGAGTACTTGCACCGATGCTGGGAAGGAACGTGCAAGCGTACATCGATGACATGGTCGTGACCTCGCCAGAAAAAAGCAAGCACGTTGCAGACTTGGAGGAATTGTTCACGACGATCGCCAAGTTCAAATTAAAGCTTAATCCAGAGAAATGCATTTTCGGCGTGGAGGCTGGAAAGTTTTTGGGTTTCCTCTTGACTGAAAGAGGCATAGAGGCCAACCCTGATAAGTGTGCCGCCATCTTGGTGATGAGGAGCCCAGCTACGGTGAAGGAAGTTCAACAGCTGACAGGTCGGATGGCAGCCCTGTCTCGCTTCGTGTCAGCTAGCGGAGAAAAGGGCCATCCCTATTTTCAGTGCTTGAGGCGCAATAACAAGTTTGCTTGGACGAAGGAGTGAGAGGAAGCCTTCGTCAAGCTGAAGGAGTATCTGGCGAGCCCGCCGGTTTTGTGCAAACTGCTGGTGGGAACCCCTCTCAGGTTGTATTTTGCTGTAACTGAGAGGGCGGTGAGTGCGGTGCTCGCCCAGGATCAAGATCAGGCTCAGAAGCCTATTTATTTTGTGAGTAAGGTGTTGCAGGGCCCCGAAACGAGATATCAGGCCCTGGAAAAGGCCGCGCTGGCTGTGGTATTTTCGGCGAGGAGGTTGCGCCACTATTTCCATAGCTTCACCATACTGGTGATGACTGACCTGCCCATCCAGAAGGTCTTGAAGAAGCCTGACGTTGTGGGAAGGATGGTGAAGTGGGCAGTAGAATTGTCAGAGTTTGATATTAAGTATGAGCCCCGAGGCCCGATCAAGGGGCAAATCTTTGCAGATTTCGTGGTCGAGCTCTCATCCGAAGCGACACGAGTTGAGGGGGACGACTTCCGTCGGGTACTCTCGGTGGATGGATCGTCAAACCAGCAGGGTAGCGGTGCTGGAGTCATCTTGGAAGGACCCAACGGCGTGCTGATCGAACAATCTTTGAGGTTTGCCTTCAAAGCCAGCAACAATCAAGCAGAATATGAGGCGCTGATCGCCGGGATTTTGCTGGCCAAAGAGATGGGAGCTAGGGTGTTGATGGCTAAGAGTGACTCGCTGCTAGTCACAGGGCAAGTAACAGGCGAGTTCCAGGCTAAAGATCCACAAATGGCGGCTTACTTGGAGTACGTGCAGGAATTGAAGAGTTCCTTTGCCTCCTTTGAAGTGGTGCATGTGCCCAGAGAGCAGAATGCCCGAGTTGACTTGCTGGCCAAGCTCGCCAGTTCAGGCAAGGGGGGTAGGCAGAGGACGGTGATTCAAGAAACTCTGAAGACGCCGAGGGCATTTGTAGCAGATCACCTGGTTCTTCAGATAAGCAGGTCGACGGAAAAAGCGGCAAGAAGTCACAAGTCTTTAACGCAAGAAACGTTGAGATCGCCTAGAATTAGAGCGTGTCGGGGAGAGAGGGTGAACATGACGCAGGTCTGCGCTACCCATGAGCCAAACACCTGGATAACACAGTACAAGCGGTGCCTGGCAGATGGCCTTCTCCCGCTGAATCCGGCAGAGGCTAGGAAGGTAAAGAAAAATTCTAGCAAGTACACATTGATTGATGGCGATCTGTACAGGTTTGGGTTCACTCACCCACTCCTGGAATGTATACATGGCGAGAAGTGCACGAGGATCATGGCAGAGCTCCACGAAGGTATATGCGGAAGCCACGTCGGGGGTCGAGCTCTGGCCGCGAGGACTCTCCGTGCAGGGTACTACTGGCCATCGATGAGAGAAGACTGCAAGAAGTATGCCCAATGTTGCAAACAATGCCAACAGCACGCCGATTGGCACAAGGCGCCTCCCGAGGAGTTGAAGTCGATCTACAGCCCTTGGCCGTTTCATACTTGGGGGATCGACATCCTGGGACCATTCCCGCTGGCGATCAGGCAGATGAAGTACTTGGTGGTGGCGATTGAGTATTTCACCAAGTGGATCGAAGCAGAACCAGTGGCCCAGATCACCGCACACAAGATCGAAGGTTTCGTGTGGAAGAACATTGTGTGCTGATTTGGAGTGCCCAAGCGCCTGGTGTCGGACAATGGGACACAGTTTGCAAGCCACCTGTTGAAGAAGCTGTGCGAGGGGGTGGGAATTCAACAAGTGTTTGCATCCGTCGAGCACCCTCAGACGAATGGCCAGGTGGAGTCAGCTAATCGGGTGTTGCTGAGAGGTTTGAAGAGAAGGCTAGAGAAGGCCAAAGGAAGCTGGGCTGAGGAGGTACCCCGCATAGTCTGGGCGTACCACACCACCGAGCAGTTAGGAACCCATGAGACCCCGTTCAGCTTGGTCTATGGGTGTGATGCAATGATTCCAGTAGAGATCCAGGAGAGCTCGCCGAGATTCCAGAACTTCGTAGAGGAAGACTCGAATGAAGAGAGAAGGCTGAACCTGGATCTACTGGATGAGGTCAGGGAAGAGGCGAGATTGAAGGCTGAAGCGGTGAAGAGGAGGATTGAACGAAGATACAACTCAAAGGTGATGCCAAGACAGTTTAGAGAAGGCGACCTGGTGATGAGGAAAGCCCACCAGTACGAGATGGAGAATAAACTGTCGCCCAAGTGGACGGGGCCGTTCAGAATAACCGAGGCGCTCGGGAACGGCGCCTACCGCTTAGAGACATTGGAAGGAGGGGCGATTCCTCGCACTTGGAACGCCACGCACCTGAAGTTGTATTACAGTTAAGAAGCTTTGTAAGTAAAGACAAACACGAAGTTATATTACAATATCTCTGTTAAAACAGTTTGAAGGGGGCACTCTTTTTTCCCTAAGGAGGGTTTTTAATGAGGCCACCCAATGAAGAGAGGTTTTCAAAGTACAAGTTGTTTTAGATTGCGTGCCTGTTGCTTTCAGAAAAGTTTTGAAGAAAGACCTTGTCACTTATATGTGACTTAAGGCAAGTTAAAGATATATTGCATGCTTTCTAAAAAGTTTTAAGTCCTCATCGTCTTTCGGCGATCGGAGACACCAGTTAAAAGTTTTAAGTCCTCATCGTCTTTCGGCGATCGGAGGCACCAGTTAAAGTTTTAAGTCCTTATCGTCTTTCGGCGATCGGAGGCACCAGTTAAAGTTAAAGTCCTCATCGTCTTTCGGCGATCGGAGGCACCAGTTAAAAGACCTCAACGCCCTCGCACGTCCTGAGGCGAGTTAAAGACCTCCTCGCCGTCGAGCGAGTGCAGGCAAGGAAGAGTGAAAAGTCCTCAGTGTTTCTGGGGGTGAGAAGATGTAACCCCTGGGGCAAGGTAGAGGCACCAGTGAAAAGTCCTCAGTGTTTCTGGGGGCGAGAAGATGTAACCCCTGGGGCAATGTAGAGGCACCAGTGAAAAGTCCTCAGTAATTCTGGGGGGGAGTAGATGTAACCCGTGGGGCAATGTAGAGGCACGATTTAAAGACCTTCTCGCCTATGAGCGAGTTCAGGCAAGTTAAAGACCTTCTCGCCTATGAGCGAGTTCAGGCAAGATAAAATCCTTCTCGTCTCGAACGAGTTCAGGTATGGTGTAAAGGGTGGAAGGAGTTTGGAAGGTGGCTAAGGTAGGTTCGAAGAGAGCGCCTAGCCACCCGGTCTTTTGTTCTGACGTCCAGGAAGGTAGAGAAGGATCCGAAAGGCACCTCTACCCCAGATAAAGAACAATGGCCAAGGTATGAAGCCAGAAAGAAGCTGATATCGCTAAGAGTCTTTGGCGACCAGAAAGAGTTCAAGCAGCGACGAGAAAGTTAAAAACCCGTTTTGATGAAGCAGATCGGGTGAAGCGATGTTTTAAGCCAGTAGTTGAGTTAAAGTTCATTGATTGAAGAATGGTTTTATGTTAAGGTTCATTGCCTTAAAGATTACAAGCTGTTAAAGTGATTATTATTCGAAGTTGAAGTGGTTCGAAGCAGTCAAGTATAAGATCGTGCCTACGAAATTGCTAAGTCATTTCTCTGAAGTAAATTGCGTAAGGGAAGTTAAAGCAGCTAAAGAAGATATAAGAGGAGATACACAGACTTTGTCATTAAAGTGAGTATCAAATTCAGAACACATGTACAAGAAAATATGAAGTTTATTACAAATTATATGCAAAGAGAAGGCATAAAGGCAGTGGATGGAGGGAATTGATCAGTCTTCAGCGGGAACCACCTTCCCATCCACCACCTCGTTGTTTAGGGACACCAAGCTGAGATCCAGATCGGGGAACAAGCAGGCGAACTGTTCCCGTGCAGCCTCGAATCCAGCAGCCAGAATTTGGGCAGAACTCAGATTAAGTTCTTCAATCTGTTTCTGGAGTTCTTCAGTTTGTTCCTTCAGCCCCTTATTCTGCTGTTCCAGCTCTTCGACTTGCTTCTTCAGTTTTTCGTTGGTTTCTTGAGCTTGGAGAAGGTCTTCAGCAACCTTCTTGGATTCTGCTTGCACCTTGCCCAGTTCAGCAACAATCTCCCCTTTTTCCTTGTTGGCTTCGGCAAGCTCAGCCATGGCGTCATCCCTCGCTTTCTCCACCTTTCCAAGGAAGACCTCCCGGTCGGCTGACCTTTGCTCCAGTTTCTTCACCTTGGCGGTGTCAGTTTTTATGAGAGCGTCCAGGTCAGCCACCTTGACGCGATAAGGCACGATCTTGCTCTCCAGCTCGATTTTTTCTTGAGCCAAGAGTTGTACCTTATGGCGGAGGTCGGTAGCTTCCTTGCGCGCCAACCGGAGCTCAGTGCTCATCGCATCTTCTACTCGGGAGTGTTCAACCTCCGCGAGTGTCAGATTGAAGGACAACTTCTCCACCTCAACCCTCATAGTGCTATTCTCAGTTCGAAGGTTGAAGAGGTCGTCCTGGAGCTTCCTGGTGGAGCTCTCCACAGCTCTAGAGATAATGGTGGGGAAGTCTTCTGCCATCATCCTCTGTTTAGCAGAGAAAGGCTCCCACATCCTCTTAACCTTAATGGAGAGACCTGCCTGTGGAGGCGCCGGTTGGGCCTGTTGTTGGCTCTCGTCGCCACCTTCTTTAGTTGGTTGATCAGCAGGTGCTTCTTGGTGAGGTGGCGACGTCGGGGATTCAGTAATTAGAATTGGAGAGTTATGAGCAACTTCATCCCCGATTGGTGCAACGTCTGCGGCTGAGGCATTTGAAGGAGGACCCCCTCCAGCTGTTGCACAAGGCGTGGAGGCGCTCGGGGGGTCCTCCATGAAGTTTGGCTCGGGGGCCTCAACCGAAAGTGGCGCAGATGCCAATGGAATGGCTTGGACTGGTGAAGCAGGAGCTGGTGGAGGTGGCAATGATGGAGGAGGAGCAGGCGTAGACGGCGGTGTTGATGTTGGAAGAGGGGGTGGAGCAGGTGGAGAAGAAGGTGCCACCCTCTTCCTCTTCGTGATCAGGCCATCTTCGGTTACCTCGTCGTCTTCCTCTTCCTCCTCATGGACTACTTGGGGAGCTTTCCTCTTGGGTTTCCTGAGGACAAGCTTCTTTCGTTGGTTGGCGGGTTGGGCCTCAGAGGAAGTTGGGCCCCTGGCTGGCGATCTGCCTTGAGCAGCGGCGATCTCCACCACAGAGTTGGGCACGGTTTGTGAACCCGATGCCAACCCGTGGGTTCGGGCGAGCGCCCTCAGTTCAGCGAGCTTGCCCTGGCCCAACATATTATCTGCATAGAGCAAAAATGCATGGGTTAGTTCAGAGAGAAAACAAATGCATAAGGCAATATGCAGCAAAACGGATAAAGGGTGCAGAGAAATAAAACCAAAGTCTTGCGCACAACGCACAAGACGCCCAGAAACAGTTAACAGAAGTAGTATTGGAACAAGAACTTAAACGTTCTAACCTATCCGAATCTCGAGTTGGTCCTCGAAGAACTCGAAGCAGATGAGTGTGGTGGTAAGGAAGGTGATGTTGGCGTCTGCCACACTCTTCCAGAAAAAACAGAGATCTCTGTCCAAAGCGCCCATGCTATCAGGACTTCTGGGTCTCCTGAAGCAGCTTTTGGACTCTTTGTTCCCCTTGTTTACCCAGTACAAGGGGAAGCCGTCGAGCAAGGAAACGTCCTTGTCGTTGGGGCGTATCTGGATGAACTTGCCTTTCCAGTCTTTATAGGATTGCTGGAAGATGGAGAGGATCGACCTCCCAGCAATCCCATATAAGCTTACCCACAGGCGATCTCCTGGGTGCTTGGCTTCAAAAAGAAATAAGAACACATCTACAGATGCTGGCAACCCCAGATGGTCGCACATGACTTGGAACGCTCGCACAAACGCCCAACTGTTGGGATGGAGCTGGGCGGCGGCGATGTTGAGCTCGGTGAGAAGCTCCCTCTCGAAACGAGTGAAGGGAAACCTGAGTTTCACCTTCTTGAATAAGGTTGTGTAAACGAAGCAGAAGGGTCCACCGTTGTTTGCCTTGTCGTCAGCGCAAACTGGCAGGTCATGGGGGCAAGGTAGCACCGTCATCTTCTTGTCGTGCTCCTTGTGGAATGATTGGTGAGGCTCATCCCCCTTCGTCAATCGCAAAACTGCCCCAGCAGTGTTTACAGAAGACGTTTCCCTCAACAAGGTCGAGTTGGCCCAGGGATACAGTTTTTTGAAGTCTGGTGGGAGAATGGAGGCTCCTCCGGTGACAGGCGGAGTCGCCTGGGCCAGGTTGGGGCGGGAAGGTGCAGGCCTCTCAGCCTGAGAAGATGAAGCGCCGCGTGCTCGCGGTGGGTCGTGTGCTTGTGAGGAAGGGTTTCGTGTTGAAGGAGGAGGATTTGGGGTGATCTTTGAGCGAGTCATTGTTGAAGCTGCAAAGGAAGAAGAAAAGGAAAAATGATCAGGGTTCGCAGAGGCTGACTCGATCATGAAGGAAGGGTGAAAAACGAACGAACGTATGTTCGTTGTGAACGTTGACGAAGCCCTAAGTTACGAAGAAGGAGAAATAGCAAAAAACAACCCACAACGTATGCACCAGACAGTTAAAGGATGATGCGAATCGGTTAAAATGCAGGAAAAACCAGCAGAAGAAGGAAAGGAAGTACCTTTTTATGATCGGGAAGGCGATGAAAGATGTTGGTGATTCAGAATGCTGAAGAACGCTGAGAGCTTTTTTCGCAGAAGAAGAGTTGGAGCGTCCGAGAATACGAAGAAAGTGATGGAACAGTGAAGCAAAAATGAGTTTAAGGGTTTTTCGAAATGGGTTTGGAAGCGCAAACGTTAACTGAAGGTAACCGTTGATGAAGCCACGTGTCGAGCGATGGGTGAGGGGTTTGGTGGAGCGTCAGAGGAGCAGAAAGTACAACCGCTTGGAATTCTGCGTCAGTGCCACGTAGATCGGTGTTGACGTGACTCGTTTAGTCTTTTCGCTGGACAAGTCTTCGCTTAAGACTGGGGGGCTTGTGTACCGCCCTGGTAGTCAGAAGTGATGACGTGGCATCAAGCTACAGTGTAGGCGTGTTGACAAGGCGCCAGATTTGCAGAAGGGAAGGAAGTCGGGGGGCTCGTGTAGTCGCCAGTTATTAAGTTGGCGTGCTCCGATCTCCAACATACCAGGACCGGCGATCTGCCCAGTTGAAGATGAAGTCGCCAGATGTAAATTCAGGCGACCAAGTGATTGAGGATCGCCAGAGCAAGCACATCGCCGAAGATGAAGAAGAGCAATGGGAAGTGGTGCATGTGCGTCGACTTCACTGACCTGAACAAGGCTTGTCCAAAGGATTCGTATCCTTTGCCAAGCATAGATGCCCTGGTCGACAGTGCAGCAGGGTGCAAGTTGCAGAGTTTTCTGGACGCCTTCTCAGGGTATAATCAGATAAAGATGCATCCTATGGATGAAGAGAAAACTGCCTTCATGGCTGAGAGGTCGTGCTACTGTTACAAGGTGATGCCCTTTGGGCTGAAGAATGCGGGGGCCACATACCAAAGATTAATGGATAAGGTACTTGCACCAATGCTGGGAAGGAATGTGCAAGCGTACGTAGATGACATGGTCGTGACCTCGTTAGAGAAGAGCAAGCACGTCTCGGATCTGGAGGAGTTGTTCACCACGATTGCCAAGTTCAGATTAAAGTTAAACCCCGAGAAGTGAATTTTCGGCGTGGAGGCAGGGATGTTCTTAGGATTCCTCTTAACTGAAAGAGGAATAGAGGCAAATCCTGATAAGTGTGCTGCCATATTGGCGATGAGGAGCCCGGCTACCGTGAAGGAGGTGCAGCAACTTACAGGTCGGATGGCCGCCCTCTCTCGTTTCGTGTTAGCTAGTGGAGAGAAGGGCCATCCGTATTTCCAATGTTTGAGGCGAAACAACAAGTTTGTCTGGTCGAAGGAGTGTGAAGAAGCCTTCATGAAGCTTAAAGAGTACTTGGCGAGCCCGCCGGTTTTGTGCAATGAAGAGTAGGAACCCCTCTGAGGTTGTATTTTGTTGTGACTGAGAGGGCGGTGAGTGCGGTGCTCGCCCAAGATCAAGACCAGGCTCAGAAGCCTATTTATTTCGTCAGCAAGGTGTTGCAAGGCCCGGAGGTGAGGTATCAGGCCTTGGAGAAAGCTGCACTGGCTGTAGTATTTTCGGCGAGGAGGTTGCGCCACTATTTTCACAGTTTTACAGTGCTGGTGATGACCGACTTGCCCATCCTGAAAGTCCTGAAGAAGCCTGATGTAGCTGGGAGGATGGTGAAGTGGGCGGTGGAGCTGTCGGAGTTCGACATCAAATATGAGCCTCGAGGACCGATCAAAGGGCAGATTTTCGCTGATTTCGTGGTCGAGCTCTCGTAAGAAGCAACACGAGTTGAAGGGGATGATTTTCGTTGGGTGCTCTCAGTGGACGGATCGTCAAACCAGCAGGGTAGCGGTGCTGGAGTCATTCTAGAAGGGCCCAACGGCGTGCTGATAGAACAGTCCCTGAGGTTTGCCTTCAAAGCCATCAACAATCAAGCAGAGTACGAAGCGTTGATCGCCGGAATCTTGCTGGCCAAGGAGATGGGGGCTAGGGTGCTGATGGCCAAGAGTGACTCGTTGTTAGTCACGGGACAAGTAACAGGCGAGTTCCAGGCCAAGGATCCACAAGTGGCGGCTTACTTGGAGTATGTGCAGGAGTTGAAGAGTTCCTTTGTCTCGTTTGAAGTGGTGCATGTGCCCAGAGAGCAGAATGCCCAAGCAGACATGCTAGCCAAGCTCGCCAGTTCGGGCAAGGGGGGTAGGCAGAGGACAGTGATCCAAGAAACTCTGAAGACGCCTAGAGCATTTGTGGCAGACCACCTGGTTCTTCAGATAAGCAAGTCAACGGAGAAAGCGGCGAGGAGTCACAGGTCCTTGACTCAGGAGACCTTGAGATCGCCGAGAATAAGAGCATGTCGGGGGGAGAGGGTGAACATGACGCAGGTCTGCGCTACGCATGAGCCAGACACATGGATAACACAGTACCAGCGCTGCCTGGAAGATGGCCTTCTCCCGCTGGATCCGACGGAGGCTAGGAAGATAAAGAAGAACTCCAGCAAGTTCACCATGATAGATGGCGAGCTGTATAGGTTTGGGTTTACACACCCACTCCTAGAATGTGTGCACGGAGAAAAATGCACTAGAATTATGGCCGAGCTCCATGAAGGGATATGTGGAAGTCACGTCGGGGGTCGAGCTCTGGCTGCAAGAACTCTCCGTGCAGGTTATTACTGGCCAACGATGAGGGAGGACTGCAAGAAGTATGCACAGTGTTGCAAGCAATGTCAGCAGCACTCCGATTGGCACAAAGCGCCTCCAGAAGAGTTAAAGTCAATTTACAGCCCTTGGCCGTTTCATACGTGGGGAATTGACATTCTGGGACCTTTCCTGATGTGATTCCAATAGCCACATAGAACAAGATTCTTGACACTTTGAGGAATCACCTTGAGCTGGAAAATATAGAGGCACTTTCTTAGAAGTTGGATCATGGTTCTAAAATCAAGAACTCACCAATAACAAGTACCAAATCCCAAACTCATTTGGATGAACCAAATATTGTCAAATTGAATCAACAAAGGAAAATAAAAAGAATAGACCGAACAGAAATGAATTAAAAACAAAAGTACCGAACAGAAATAAGCAACAAACAGAAAATAGGTGCTGGAAAATTAGAGGAACCGAAACAACAACAACTCAAAACTCAAGGCAACATGAACAAATTGAAGAAGAAGAAAGGAAGGAGAAGAGAATGCTCATGAAGATGGAAGATAGGTTGGATGATCACGCCACTAGAAGTATGGATGCTCCTAGATGAGTGTGCAAGCCGCCACTTGAGGAAACCATGGTCCTTTAAGATAAGACTAGAGTAGAAGCTCAAAAGCTCTCCAAATGCTCACTCCAATTTTGAGTATAGTTTCTTTAGATGAATTCAAATCTGAATTTTACAAGGAAGGCACCTCTATTTATAGCCTAAGGTGTTGAAAAATGAAAGCTAAACAATTCAAAATTCCCTCCAAAAACCATCTAGAACCGGCGCTAATTTGCCAAGCAAGGAAGGTGTGATCCCTTCCTTCACTTTGGCACCCCCTATTCTACTCCTACACCTATCTACTAATACACCCCCCTAAAGCTCCTAATTAAAACCTAAAAGATGCTATAACAAAAGAGGTTTCTAAGGTTTCCCTCTAAGCACCTTCAACTAAAGACACTACAAAAAGAGAAAATAAATGTCCTCTAGCTCCCAAGGCTTTGAACATGCTTCTTGTAATCCTTTGAGGTGGACTTTGACCTCCAAGGGCGTCCTCCATTTGTGCCTCCACCTCTTCTTGAGCTTGATGAGTAGCCTCCATGTTCTCTTGGGCTTGATCTCCATCATACTCCCCGAGTTGGAGAGAATTCGACCACGAATTCTGGAGACCTACAGAAAAAGGAGTTAGATCGCTGACATTAAAAGTATGACTACCTAAGAATGTATCAGGCATATCTAACTCATAAGCATTGTCATTAATCCTCTTGAGGACTTGGAAAGGTCCATCCCCTCGAGGCATTAGTTTGGACTTCCTTTGAGTAGGAAAACGATCCTTCCTCAAGTGAAGCCAAACCCAATCGCCCTCATCAAACAACAAAGCTTTTCTCCTTTTATTGGCAAGTTCAGCATACTTGCCAACCTTCTTCTCAATTCTCTTCTTGATGTCTTTATGCAAAGTTTTCACAAAAGAAGCCTTTTCAACCCCATCTTTGCACAAGACATCTTCAAGAAGGGGAATAGGAAGAAGATCAAGAGGTGTTAGGGGATTAAACCCATAGACCACCTCAAAAGGAGAATGGGAGGTGGTAGAATTTACTACTCGGTTATATGCAAACTCAACATGGGGTAGTAAATTCTCCCACACTCTAGGATTCCCCGAAATAAAGCATCTCAATAGTTGTCCCAAAGTTCTATTCACCACCTCGGTTTGACCATCAGTTTGTGGGTGGCAAGTGGTAGAAAATAAAAGCTTAGTTCCAAGCTTGCCCCACAAGGTCTTCCAAAAGTGACTCAAGAACTTAGGATCTCTATCGGACACTATAGACCTAGGAATACCATGCGAGCGAACCACTTCTTGGAAGAAGAGGTTTGTAATGTGGCATGCATCATCCACTTTGTGGCAAGGAATAAAGTGAGCCATCTTTGAAAAACGATCCACTACCACAAAAATGGAGTCCTTTCCCTTTGATGTCTTGGGTAAGCCTAAGATGAAATCCATAGATATATCTACCCAAGGCATTGAAGGAATAGGAAGAGGAGTATAAAGACCATGGGGATGCATTTTAGATTTAGCTTTGCGGCAAGCTATGCATTTATCACACAAACTATGAACATGTTTATGCATATGAGGCCAAAAGAAATGTTCATGCAACACATCCAAAGTTTTAGCAACCCCAAAAAGTCCCATTAAGCCCCCCTCATGAGCTTCTCTAACAAGAGATAGGCAGATGAAGTACTTGGTGGTGGCGATTGAATACTTCACCAAGTGGATCGAAGCAGAACCAGTAGCCCAGATCACCGCACACAAGATCGAGAGTTTTGTATGGAAGAACATCGTGTGCCGGTTTGGTGTGCCTAAGCGCCTGGTGTCAGACAATGGGACTCAGTTTGCAAGTCACCTACTGAAGAAGCTGTGCGAAGAGGTGGGAATACAACAGGTGTTTGCATCCGTCGAGCACCCTCAGACAAATGGCCAAGTAGAGTCCACCAATCGGGTGTTGCTAAGAGGCTTGAAGAGAAGGCTAGAGAAAGCCAAGGGATCATGGGCTAAAGAGGTACCCCGCGTAGTTTGGGCGTACCACACCACCGAGCAGTCAGGAACCCACGAGACCCCGTTCAGCTTGGTCTATGGATGTGATGCAATGATTCCAGTGGAAATCCAGGAGAGCTCGCCGAGATTTCAGAATTTCGTGGCGGAAGACTCGAACGAAGAAAGAAGGTTGAATCTGGATTTGCTGGATGAGGTCAGGGAGGAGGCAAGGGTAAAGGCTGAGGCAGTGAAAAGGAGGATTGAGCGAAGGTATAACTCGAAGGTGATGCCAAGGCAGTTTAGAAAGGGCGACCTGGTGATGAGGAAGGCCCACCAGTACGAGATGGAAAACAAATTATCGCCTAAGTGGACAGGACCGTTCAGAATAACCGAGGCGCTCGGGAACGGCGCCTACCGCTTAGAGACGTTAGAAGGAGGGGCGATTCCTCGCACTTGGAACGCCACACACCTCAAGTTATATTACAGTTAAAGCTTTGTAAGTAAAAACGAATATGAAGAGATTTGCAAGCTTTCTGTTAAAACAGTTTGAAGGGGGCACTCTTTTTTCCCTAAGGAGGGTTTTTAACGAGGCCACCCAATAAAGAAGAGTTTTCAAAGAGTTTAAAGTTTCTAAGATTGCATGCTTGTTGTTTCGAAAGTTTTAGAAAAAGACCTTATCACTCGTACGTGATTCAAGGCAAGTTTAAAGTTATGTTGTATGCTTTCTAAGAAAAAGTTTCAAAGTCCCCATCGCTTTTCGGCGATTGGCGGGATCAGTTAAAGTTTTAAAGTCCTCATCGTCTTTCGGCGATCGGAGGCACCAGCGATGACTAAAGACCTCAGCGCTCTCGTGCGTTTGGAGGCAAGAAAAGAAAAAGACCTCCTCGCCCTCGAGCGAGTGCAGGCAAGAAAGAGTAAAAGACCTCCTCGCCCTCGAGCGAGTGCAGGCGAGAAAGAGAAAAAGTCCTCAGTGCATCCAGGGGGGAGGAGATGTACACCCTGGGCAAGTTGAGGCACCAGAGAAAGTCCTTCTCGCCTTTGAGTGAGTTCAGGCAAGATAAAGTCCTTCTCGCCGTTGAGCGAGTTCAGGCCAGAGAAAGTCCTTCTCGCCTTTGAGCGAGTTCAGGCAAGATAAAGTCCTTCTCGCCGTTGAGCGAGTTCAGGCTAGAGAAAGTCCTTCTCGCCTTTGAGCGAGTTCAGGCAAGTTAAAGTCCTTCTCGCCGTCGAGCGAGTTCAGGCAAGATAAAGTTCTTCTCGCCGTCGAGCGAGTTCAGGCGAGAAAAGGATCTTCTCACTTCAGAGTGAGTTCAAGCAAGATGAACTGAAAAGTCAGGGGTGTTCGTGACCTTAAACGGCGGGAAGGGAAGGAAAACGCTTTTCCCCCTTTAAGTGAAACATCAATATTGACTTAGTAAGACCTGAGAAAACTTCCACGCTTGTAGGCGGTGTGAGGGCAGATAAAATCCTTCTCGTCCTGAACGAGTTCAGGTATGGCGTGAAGGGTGAAAGAGGTTTAAGTTGATAGCTAAGGTAGGTTCAAAGAGAACACCTCGCTATCCAGTTCTTTGTTTTGAAACTCAGGGAGGTAGAGAAGGATCCGAAAGGCCCCTCTACCCCCTAGATGAGGGAACAATAGTCAAGCAATGAAGGCAAAGAAAGCCTACATCGCCAGAACCCTACGGCGATCAAAAGAATTCCAGGCGATGACGAGCGTAAAGGCTAGCCTTGCCGGGTAGATCAGGTAAACTGTATTGTGATACAAGTTTAAGTTAAAACCTGCTGCCTAGTAAGTAACTTATTGCCTTAAGTTTGCAAGTTATGTTAAATGTCATCGTTTGAAAGTTGATAGTTGCTCAGATTTTACTTTGAGTTAACAGTTCGATAAGTTGTTATAAGATTAACAGTTTGCTCGAGTTCAAAGCAGTGAACGGTTAAGCCCGAAGAATCGCTAAGTCAATTTGTTTAAGTGAGTTCTACCAGTTATGTTGGTTAATCACACAGCGAGTAAGAAGCGTTTGAGGCACAGTATTAGACAACAACATCTTAAGCAGAAGGAGTTATATAAAGCAATGTCAGTTCAAATACATACGAAGAAAAATTACATATCAAGTTCTTACAAACAGAAATGAGCACCAAGTTTTCAAAGAGCAAGATGATGGAGGGAGGCGATTAATCTTCAGAGGGCACGACCTTCCCATCCACCACTTCGTTGCAGATTGACACCATGGAGAGATCGAGCTCGGGATATTGGCACGAGACTTGCTCCAAAGTGGCGTCGAACTCGGCAGAAAGGACTTGGCCGGAGCTTTGCTCGAGCTCTTGAGCTTGTTTCTTCAGCTCGTCAGTTTGCTTCTTCAGCCCTTCAGTTTCTTCACGAGCCCGAGCAAGCCTGGGCCAGCTCTGCAGCAATCCTCGTGTTTTCCTCTTGAGCTTTGCCGAGCTCAGCCTTGGTGTCGTCCCTCTCCTTCTCAACTTTCCCGAGGAGCACCTCCCGATCCGCTGACCTCTTTTCAAGGTTTTCCACCTTGGCCGCATCTGCTTTCATTGCAGCCTCCAAGTTGGCCACCTTGAGCCTGTAAGGTACAAGCTTACTCTCCAGCTCGATTTTCTCTTGAGCCTGCAGGTGCAGTTTTTGGCGCAGATCGGAGGCCTCCTTGCGCGCGCCTCTTAGTTCAGCATCCATGGCGTCCTCTAGCCTTGAATGGTCAATTTCCGCCATCATCAGATTGCAAGAAAGCTTCTCTGCCTCCATCCTTATCAGGCGGTTTGCCTCCTTGAGCGCCGCATTTTCATCTTGGAGTTTCTTGCTCGAGTTCTTCACAGCCTTCGTTATGATTGAGGGGAGATCCTCTGCCATCATCTTCAGTTTGGCTGTGAAGGGTCCCCAGATCTCTTCGATGGAGGGGGGGAGGTTTGTGGTTGTTGCTGGTGGAGGTGCTGGAGGAGCTTGGTGCTGACTTTCACCACCACCCTCTTGAGTTTGAATGGCGAGGGAGGTTTCCTGGCGTGGTGGTGAAGTCGGAGACTCAGTTATCAAAATTGGCGAGTTATGGCCACCTTCATCTCCTCCTGGTGCAGCCCCAGCGATGGAGGTGGTTGAAGGAGGACCCTCTCCAGCAGATACAAATGGCGTGGAGGCGCTTGGAGGATTCTCAATGAAGTTGGGGTCGCTGCTTTCAACCACAGGGGGTGCGACAGCCAAGGGTGTTGCTTGGACTGGCGGTGTTGGAGCTGGAGGTGAAGGCGGTGTTGGAGCTGGGGGTGAAGGCGGTGTTGGAGTTGGGAGTGCAAGTGGCGAAGAGGGAGCCACCCTTGTCCTCTTGGTAACGAGGCCATCCTCAGTGGTCTCTTCATCCTCTTCATCCTCTTGTACCACTTGGGGAGTTTTTCTTTTTGGCTTCCTCAAGATCAGTTTTTTTCGTTGAGGGGCGGGTAGTACCCCGGAAGAGGTTGCACCTCGGGGGGGAGTTTTGCCCTGAGCAACGGCGATCTCCACCACCGAGTTGGGCACGGTTTGGGAGCCCGCCGCTAACTTGTGAGATCGGGCGATCGCCCTCAGTTCAGCCAGTTTGCCTTTTCCCAACATGAGATCTGCATAGGGTAGAAAACAGATGAGTAGGCCCCAAAGCAGAAACAGGTTATACAAGCATATGCACGCAGAAATAACGCAAGCAAGTAGCACATGGATTAAAAATGAAGACCAGTACACAACAAACAGAACGCCAAATGATAGATGGTAGAAATGCGAAGTCAATTCCAACACAAAGCGAAGGCCTTGGTGTCGAGGTAAGGGCTAACCTATGTGAGCTTCAAGTTGGCCCTCGAGGAACTCGAAGGAGATTATTGAGGCGGTGGGGAAAGTGATGTTGGCGGCTGCTACGCTCTTCCAGAAAAGGCAGAGATCCTTGTCCAACTCCCCCATGTTGTCGGGGCTCCTTGGCCTCCTGAAACTTTCTTTGGAGTCTTTGTTCCCCTTGTGTACCCTGTACAAGGGGAAGCCGTCGAGCAAGGAAGGGTCTTGTTCGTTTGGGCGCACCTTGACGAACTTTCCTTTCCAGTCTTTGTAAGATTGCTAGAAGATCGAGAGGATTGACCTCCCAACAATCCCGTTTAAGCTAACCCAGAGGCGATCTCCGGGATTCTTAGCCTCGAACAGAAACAGGAAGACGTCAACTGATGCTGGCAGCCCCAAGTGGGCGCACATGATTTGGAACGCCCTCACGAACGCCCAGCTGTTGGGATGAAGCTGGGCAGGGGCGATGTTGAGCTCTGTTAGTAGCTCTCTCTCGAAGTGGGTAAAAGGAAGCCTGAGCTTCACTTTCTTGAAGAAGGTGGCGTAGATAAAGCAGAACGACTCGCCGTTGTTCCCTTTATCATCCGCGCAAATCAGTTCACCCGGGAAGCAGGGCAGCACGGCCACTTTGCTGTCGTGCTCCTTATGGAATGATTGGGGTGGCCCAAGGGTAGAGTTCCTTGTAGTCTTTTGGAGGTAAGGAAGCCCCTCCGGCAATCGGCGGAGTTGCCTGAGCGGGGTTGGCTTGAGAAGAAGCAGGCCTCTCAGCCTGGTTAGAAGGAGCATCAGAGGCTCGTGGTGGATTGCGCGCTGGTGGAGGATTTGCCCCAGGAGCAACCCTACGCGCTTGGGGTGGAGGGTTTCGCGACGAAGAAGGAGGGTTCGCGGTGGATTTTGTGTGAGCCATCGCAGGAACTGCAAAGGAAAATGAAAGGGATGAAACAAAGCCAACAGAACGACTCGATTGAGAACGAAGAAGACAGAGCGAACGAACAAGAGTTCGCTGGGATGAACGTGACGAAGAACGAAGCCCTAAGCTACGAAAGAAGGAGAAAAGGAAAAAACAGCCCACAACGTATGCTTCAGACAGATAATGGATGATGCGAATTGGTTAAAATGCAGCAAATATCAACAGAAGAAGTAAAAGAGGTACCTTTTTGTGATCGGATGAGCGTTGAAGAGAGTTGGAGATTTAGAGAGTTGAGAAGTTTCGTGGGTTCGCAGAGAAAAACTTTGAGCGTTTGAGAATGCAGAAAGATGATGGAATAGTGGAAGTGCAAGGGGTTTAAGGGTTTTTCGGAAGCGCAAACGACAGCTGAAGATGACCGTTGATGAAGCCACGTGTCGAGCGATTGGAAAAAGGGGTTTGGTGGAGCGTCAGAAAAGCAGAGGGTACGGACGTTTGGAATTCCGTGCCAGCGCCATGTAGATCGACGGTGATGTGACCTCTTAGTCTTTTCGTTGGACAAGTCTCCGCTTAAGACTGGGGGGCTTGTGTACCGACCAGGTAGTCGGGAGTGATGACGTGGCAGCAAGCGATAATATAGGCGTGTTGAACGGAACACCTGGCTGACAGAAGGGAAGGACATCGGGAAGTTCGTGTAGTCGCCAATCGTTAAGTTGGCGTGCTCCGATCTCTAGCATATCTAAACCGGCAGTCACCAGGCTTGTGTCGTAGTCGCCGTATGCGAGCTTAAGCGACCAAGTGATCATAGATCGCCGAGAGGGGGACATCGCCGAAAGATCAGGAAATTTCAAAGGGCACGGGTACGAAGGATGAAGTTATCAGATGATCATTCCCTAGCCAGAGGTTGAGGCCAAGGAACAGTTTACCAGAACATGCACGATGAGCAAGTAATGCAGATCGTGATAGCGGCAGGCGAGACCACAGAGAAGGTGTGCATGGTGACACCCCGTGCTCGCCATTAGAAGAGATCGCGCTCCAAGGCAGCTATGCACCGAGTAGCTCCTCACCTGAGTAACTTAGTCGAACAGCCTGAAGAGTAGAAGTGGCGCTCAAGCAGAAGACGTTCCAGATGGTGACACGTGTACAGCTGGATGCGAGCCACGTGTCCAGAGGTGTAACCGTCAGGAGAGAGAAAATGAACAGGTATATAAGGAACTCTTAACAGATTCTGAGGTACGCGCGTTTAGAACACTTCTTTACGCTTTGAGAACACTTGAGTACGCTGAGAGAGATTTTGCACGGTTCCTTGAGTTTCTAGCTTTTCTCTCTTAGAGTTTTGGTGATTCCGTCATTGACTTGAGCGTCGGAGCGCGATCGGCCGCAGCGGCGCCACTCTGTCTTTTGCAGTTTCTTGAGGAGAATCGAGGTGTGAAGGACGGAAGCTAGCGTGGTGCAAAGCCGATCCAGAGGAAGATACCTTTGACATGGCAAAACTCTTGCGTTCTGGTCAACCGGCAGGATCAAGTGTTATTGGTACTAATAATACTAAAAGTACTATGAGTGTTGATCCTGCCGCTTGACTTGAGTGCAAGAGTCTTGCCACATCAAAGATCTTTCCTCTGGATCAGCCTCACACCACGTTAGCTTTTGCTCTTCACGCCTTAATTCCTCGCAAGAACCTGAAGAAAACAAAGTGGCGCCACTGCGGCCGATCGTGCTCCGACGCCCAAGTCAGTGGAGGAATCACCAAAAACTCAGAGAGAATATCTCAACTCAAGGAACCGTGCATAGTGAATCTCAGTGTATGAAATGCGTTCTGAAAAGCGTACCTCAAAAATATGTTAAGTGTTCCTTATATACCTGAGCCTTTTCTCTCTCCTGACGGTTACACCTCTGGACGCGTGGCTCATATCCAGCTGTACACGTGTCACCATCTGAGCTAGGATAGCTTGAGTGTCATTTCTCTATTGCACCCAACCCTACACGTGTCATCATCTGGATTGGAGTAACAGGTAGCATCCAACCCTACACGTGTCGTCATCTGGGGCTTCCACAACTTGAGCGTCACTTCTACTCTTCTCGCCATTCGACTAAGTTATCCACACAGGGAGTAACTCGGTGCACGACTTTCCTTGGAGCGCGACCCCTTAAGTGGCGAGTACCGGGTGCCACCACGTGCACCATCTCTGTGGTCTTGCCTGCTGCCATCACGATCTGTTTCACTTGCACACCATGCATGTTCTGGGAAACTGTTCCCTTGACCCGACCTCTGGCTAGGGTGTGATCATCTGATAACCTCATTCTCCGCTGCTACGTGACAAACATATCACTCGTCTTCCATACTTGTACCTCTTGGAAACCTTAAATAAGCTTTCCTGATCGTTCGGCGATGTGCCCCTTTCGGCGGTGTGTAAACCACCTGATCTCCTGGCATTCCCCGGCGATCCCTAACCACCTGATCTCCTAGTACTCACATACGGCGACTGTGACGCAACTCTGGTGACCGCCGGTTACGCACATCAGAGATCGGAGAACGCCACTTCAGCGATCGGTGACTATACTGACTTCCCGATTTACTTCCCTTCTGTCGGCCAGGTGTCCCGTTCAACACGCCTATATTGTCGCTTGCTGCCACGTCATCACACCCGATGACCTGATCGGTACAAGTGTTATTCGTACTAATATAACTAATAGTACTATGACTTTTATTGGTACTAATAATACTAATAGGTCTATTAGTGTCATTGGTACTAATAATACTAATAGTACTATGAGTGTTATGGGTACTAAAAATACTAATAGTACTATCAATTTTATTGGTAGTAGTAATACTAGTGTTATTGGCACTAATAATACTAATAGTACTATCAATATTATTGGTACTAATAATGCTAATTGTACTATCAATTTTATTGGTCTTAATACTAATAGTACTATCAGTGTTATTGGTACTAATAATACTAATAGTACTACCAGTGTTATTTGTACTAATAATATTAATAGTACTATCAGTGTTATTTGTACTAACAATACTAAAAGTACTATCAATGTTATTTGTACTAGTAATATTATTAATAGTATCACTGTTAATAGTACTAATAATACTCATAGTAATATCAATGTTATTGGTAGTAAAAATACTAATAGTACTATTAGTGTTATTGGTACTAATAATATTCATAGTACTATCAGTGTTATTGGTACTAATAAAACTAATAGTACTATCATTGTATTCGTACTAATAATATTAATAGTACTATCAGTGTTATTGGTACTAATAATACTAATAGTACTATCGGTGTTATTGGTATTAGTTATACTAATAGTTGATGGAGATCAAGCTTAAGTGGACATGGAGGCCAATCATCAAGAGCAAGAAGAGGTTGAGGCTCAAATGGAGGACGCCCACGGAGGTCAAAGCCCAACTCAAAGGCTTACAAGAAGCATGTTCAAAGCTTTAGGAGCTAGGGGACGTTTATTTTCTCTTTTTGTAATTTCTTTGGTTGAAGGTGCTTAGAGGGAAACATTAGAAACCTCTATTGTTAAAGCATCTTTTAGTCTTTAGTTAGGAGTGTTAGGAGGGGGGGTGCGTTAGTAGATAGGTGTAGGAGTAAATAAGGAGGTGCCAAAGTGAGAGAAGAGATCACACCTTGCTCATGACTTGGTTTAGGCGCCGGTTCCTTTTGTTTTTAGGAGGGAATTTTGAATTCTCTTAGCTTGTTTTTCAGCACCTCTAGGCTATAAATATAGGTGCTGCCCTTGTACATTTCAGATTTGAATTTGAATTAGAGAAACTATACTCAATTTTTGAGAGAGCATTGGAGAGCTTTGTGCCTTCTTCACTAGTCTTATCTTGATGGTTCCATGGTTACCTCAAGTGGCGGCTTGCACACTTATCTTGGAGTCTCCATCCTCCTAGTGGTGTGATCATCCAACCATACATCCATCTTCATGAGCTTTCTCTTCTCCTTCCTTCCTTCTCTTTTGATATTCATGTCTTAAGCTTGTGTTCTTCTGTTTTGGTTCGGCACTTTCTTTTTCCAGCACCTGTTCTTCTTCTATTTTGAATTTTGGTTCGGTGCTTTTACATTTCCAGCACTTCTTTTCAGTATTCTTTCCTTTTAGTTCATTTTAATCGGTTCATTTCAGTTCTATGTCAATTCTATTCGGTGCAATTGCTTTTCCTTTCATTTTAATCGGTTCAATTTGACAATAATTGGAACTTCCATATGAGTTTGTGTTTTGGCACTACTTTTGGTGAGTTCTTGTTCATAGAACCTTGATCCAATTCTATGATAAAGTGTCTATCTCATAACCAAGTCAAGATGATTCCTAAGAATGTCAAGAATCATTCTAATTGTGCTAGTGGAATCATCTCATGTGGTATCATGAGTTTAGGTGTGTTCTTTTTAATTTTTGAGTTGTGTTGCACTTTAATTTCAAGAGCTCTTTAATTTCTTGCAATTTTTGGTTCAGTGTTCTTGGTACCAATAACAGTAGTTTGAGTGTTATTGGTAGTAATAATATTAATGGTACTATCAGTGTTATTGGTACTATTAATATTAATAATACTACGAGTGTTAATGGTACAAATAATACTAATGATACTATGAGTGTTATTGGTACAAATAGTACTATGAGTGTTATTCGTACTAATATAACTAATAGTACTCTGACTTTTATTGGTACTAATAATAGTAATAGTACTATGAGTGTTATGGGTACTAAATATACTAATAGTACTATCAGATTTATTGGTAGTAGTAATGTTAATAGTATTATCAATGTTATTGTAACTAATAATACTAATAGTACTATGAATATTATTGGTACTAAAAATGCTAATGGTACTATTAGTGTTATTGGTCCTAAGAATACTAATTGTACTATCACAGTTATTGGTACTAATAATACTAATAGTACCTATTAGTGTTATTTGTACTAATAATATTAATTGTACTATCAGTGTTATTTCTACTAATAATACTAAAAGTACTATCAATGTTATTTGTACTTGTAATACTATTAATAGTATCACTGTTAATAGTACTAATAATACTCATAGTAATATCAGTGTTATTGGTAGTAATAATACTAATAGTATTATTAGTGTTCTTGGTACTAACAATATTCATAGTACTATCACTGTTATTGGTACAAATAATACTTATAGTACTAGCATTGTATTCATACTAAAAATATTAAAAGTACTATTAGTGTGATTGGTACTAATAATACTAATAGTACTATTAGTGTTATTTCTACTAATTATACAATAATACTATCAATGTTATTTATACTAATAATACTAAAAGTACTATCAATAGTTTTTGTACTAGTAATAGTAATAGTACTATCATTGTTAATAGTATTAATAATACTCATTCTAGTATTAGTGTTATTGGTAGTAATAATACTAACAGTACTATCATTGTATTCGTACTAATAATATTAATAGTACTATCATTGTTATTGGTACTTATAACACTAATAGAACTATCACTGTGATTGGTACTAATAATACTAATAGTACAATTAGTGTTATTGGTACCAATAATACTAACAAGAGTTTGAGTGTTATTGGTACTAATAATACTAATGGTACTATTAGTGTTATTGGTACTAATAATACTAATGGTACTATTAGTGTTGTTGGTACTAATAATTTTAGTAGTACTACGAATGTTAATGGTACAAATAATACTAATGATACTATGAGTTTTAGTGGTACTAATAATACTAATAGTACTATGAGTGTTATTCGTACTAATATAACTAATAGTACTATGACTTTTATTGGTACTAATAATACTAATAGTACTATTATTGTCATTGGTACAAATAATACTATGAGTGTTATGGGTACTAATAATACTAATAGTACTATCAGTTTTATTGGTATTAGTAATACTAATAGTATTATCAATGTTATTGGCACTAATAATACTAATAGTACTATCAATATTATTGGTACTAATAATGCTAATGGTACTGTCAATGTTATTAGTCCTAATAATACTAATAATAATATCAGTGTTATTCGTACTAATAATAGTAATATTACTACTAGTGTTATTTCTAGAAATAATTTTAATAGTACTATCCGTGTTATTTGTAGTAATAATACTAAAAGTACTATCAATGTTATTTGTAATAGTAAAACTATTAATAGTATCACTGTTAATAGTACTAATAATACTCATAGTAATATCAGTGTTGTTGGTAGTAATAATACTAATAGTACTATTAGTGTTATTGGTAGTAATAATATTTATAGTACTATCAATGTTATTGCTACTAATAACACTTATAGTACTATCATTGTATTCATACTAATAATATTAATAGTACTATCAGTGTTATTGGTACTAATAATACTAATAGTATTATTAGTGTTATTGGTACTAATAATACTAATGGTATTATGAATGTTATTGGTAATAATAATATTAATGGTACTATCAGTATTAGTGGTACTAATAAGACTAATGGTACTGCACCGACCCGTCCTCGGGCGTTGACCAAAGTCAACACTTGGTAGGACCCATCAGGGGCGCAATGAGGTAAGAAAGGGGGTCGACCAGGCCTTGGGTGTTGACCAGGCCTAAGGCGTTGAGCGGCCTCGGACGTTGACTGGGTTCAGACCAAGAAGTGCTCGTAGCTGGGTGGTGCCACCCCCCGATACCCATGGGTAGGAGTGACCGTGGAGGGGGCGGCACAGTAGAAGGCGGCACGGTAGGGGTGTGGAGGCCTCGGGCCTCGGTACCTCGATGAGTGATAATAGGCGAGAAAGGTGGTTTCCAAGCCACACCCCCAGTACCAGCAGAGAGAGACCCAACTCACGGTGTATCCGCGCATGAGGCGTGGGGACGCGACAACACGCGCCACCGTTAGCGAACCACTGGGACAGAAACGACCCATGAGCGGACCACGTCCCAGGGGCAATCTGCATGCATGTTACGTGAGGAGGGCAGAAACACTCTCAGGGCGAGTGACTAGAAGCTTGGGCGCATGAGTTGGCACGCACGTAGTCACCCCCCGCGGAGGATGCACTTCGAGAAGGGAGACTTACACACTGGGATTTCCCTAAGTTGGGTTACAGTGTCGTAAGGTCACCCACACAGAGTTACGCTTAAGTCAGAAGAAGATACGTGGCAGAAGCACCGGAAAGGTATATAAGCTCTCGTTGTTAGCAAACTAAGGTACGTTTTCACACTTTACACACAAGTGATATGAGAACGAGAGAGAGAGAATTCAGTTACAATTCAAGTACAATTCAGTTACGCGCTTCCTGAACAGCGTGTCTGTGGTGTTCTGTTACGGAGGTGCAACTGTGGTTTCTCCCCTTACCGACTTGAGCGTCGGAGTGTAAACGGCTGTGAGGGCGCCAATTTGTCTCTCTGTTTCAGGTATTCACGGCGGTGAAGGGTGAAGATTGGAACGAAGGCAAAGGAGTAATTGAAACGCAGCTCGTAGATACGCGCGAAGGTGATCGAGTCAACCGGCAGAAACATTTGGCGCCTACCGTAGGGCCTGATCCAAAACAGCAGTCCCACCGCAAGAAGTTCGAGTTTCTGTAGCGACAGTGGAGTTCGTGGAGGTTTTACAAGATTCTTGAAAGATTCATCTTTAATCCTCAAGATTCGTTCAGTTTCACCGAAGAAAGTTCCAAGATTTGCAGAAACAGTTCAAGATTCTCCAAGAAACAGCGAAGAATGAGGACTACTAGGTAGAGTTCAACAACGTGCGCAGAGAGTGATGGCATGACCTTGCAGCAGGTCATGGAGGTGATGCAAGGCCTTCAAGAGGCAATGGCGGCGTCAAGGGCGGAGCAAGAACGCATTTAGTTGAATTTTGCGGCGTCGCAGGTAAGAAACGGAGAGCTGTGTCGTGCGAACGAAGAGTTGCGTCACGGGATGCGCAACCACCCTAGGAATCGCGAAGTAGAGGATCGCGAGTGTTTCTCACCACCCAGGGATTTCCCTTTGCCTTTCTCGCAGTCCATCATGGAGGCAGTAATTCCACCCACGTTCGTAGGCCCGAAGGTTACGTTCACGGGGATGGAAGATCCAAAGGCGCATCTCATTGCGTTCCACACACAAATGATGCTTGTCGGCGGTTCTGACGCCGTGAGGTGCAAGCTATTCATGAGCACGCTGGCAGGAATGGTAATGGACTAGTTCGTCAGCCTTCTAGACGACCACGTGACCTCCTTTGCGCAGCTGTCACAGCTGTTCAGGGAGCAGTACATCGCGAACCGGGCTCCCCCGCCGGTGTCGTATGACCTCATCGACGTGAAGTAGTACCAGGGGGAGATGTTGAAGGAATACATAAACCGTTTTGGGGCACAAGTGGTGAAGGTTGGCACCAAGGAAGAGCCGATGATCGTGTATGCGTTCAGGAAGGGGATCTGCCCTGGGCCATTCTGCGAGTCGCTCATCGGAAACCGCCCCAGAACTTTCGCAGAAATCAGGCGTTGCGCAGTGGAGCACATCGCAACAGAGGGTGAGGTGTGCGAGAAACGTGCAAGTGTCGCACCCGCGTGCCGTAGAGCACAGTCGCGCGCATAGCCCGCGAGGGTGAACGAGACCGCGACGGTGAAGATAGGCCAGGAAAGGAAGCGCCCTTACGAGCCGAGGAAGCCGCAGGCCAGGGTGCGCTCAAGGGAGAACAGGCCAGTTAGGCACAACTTTGTGGTGGAGCTGAAGGACCTCATTGTTGTGCCCAACATCGCAGATAGGCTGAGGGTCCCTGCGAAGACAGACAAGGTGCTGGGACCACACAAGGACGTGTGGTGTGAGTTCCATCAGGCGTTCGGGCATCGAATCACCAACTGCTTGGCTCTGGGCCATCAGTTGGATGAGCTAGTGAAGAACGAGTTCTTGAATGACTATCTGATGGGGTCATCTGCAGCCGCGGCCTTGGCAGCACCAGTAGAAGACCAGGCCCATGAGATGCCTATCCATGGGGAAGTACACACCATCTCTGGCGGTTTTTCGGGTGGAGGATGCACTACTTCTCAGCGCAAGAGGTACGTGCGGTCAGTAAATTCGGTGGCAGAGCAGGGGCGGACAACTCGCTGGACGTCGACCTTACGTTCACGAAGGCAGATCTCCACGATGTCGTCCCCCTCGACAACGATCCCGTGGTGATCTCGGTTGTAACCGGGGGAAGGAGAGTGCTCGTGGACCAAGGCAGCTCGACGGATGTGATGTTCTGGTCCACATTCAACAAGTTGCAGCTTTCCCCTGATCTGCTGAGGCCATATACAAGGTGCTTGTATGGCAGGGCGTCACGCACCGAGAACATAAGGTATCTGGTTGTGAACGCCAATTCGGCGTACAACATTTTGCTGGGGAGGCCAGCTTTGAACAGACTGGGAGGGGTGTCGTCTACACGACACATGAAGCTGAAACTGCCCGGTCTTAGTGGCAGAGTGATCGTGATTATGTCCGATCAGAAAGAAGCGAAGAAGTGTTATGAAAATAGCATGAAAACAACGAGAGGCGTGTTCATGGTGGTAGAGCGCCCACCCAGCGTGGAGATGCCCATGGAGGTAGAACCCGTGGAAGAGACCCCACGGAGGCACTGCCCATGGAGGAGGCACCCGCAGAGGCAGTACCCATGGAGGAAACGCCTGCGGGGGCATTGCCTATGGGGAAAGTGCTTGTCGAGGCGATACCTGGAAGGGAAGGCCGCGAAGGCGTGTCTCGCGCAGAGAACGCCCAGGATAGGCGGCCCGAGCCGGTCGAGAACGTGGTGAGGAGGCAGATCGGTGGTAAGACCTTTAAATTAGGACGATTGCTGAGTCGTGAAAAGCAGGACCAGGTGGCGGCAGTAATCTCACGTCACCTAGACGCCTTTGCATGGTTCGCGTCGGACATGCCCGACATCGACCTGGATTTTTTATGCCATCATCTCACCATGGATCCCAAGGTCCGACCTGTGCGACAGAGGAGGAGGAAGTTCAACGAGGAAAGGCGCCTCGTCGTGCAAGATGAGACCAAAAAGCTGCTGAGCGGTGGCCACATACGGGAGATCCAGTACCCTGAGTGGCTGGCCAACGTGGTTTTAGTAAAGAAGGCGAACGGGAAGTGGAGGATGTGCGTGGACTTCACTGACCTAAATAAGGCGTGCCCCAAGGATTCATATCCCCTGCCCAACATCGACGCATTGGTGGACAACGCCTCGGGCTACAAGATGCTAAGCTTTCTAGATGCGTTTTCGGGGTATAACTAGATCAAGATGCATCCCCGTGACGAGTGTAAAACGACATTCATGACTGAGACGTGCTGTTATTGCTACAAGGTGATGCCTTTTGGGTTGAAGAATGCAGGCGCCACCTATCAAAGATTGATGGATAAGGTCCTTGCACCCATGTTGGGTAGGAACGTGCAGGCCTACGTCGACGATATGGTGGTGACCTCCCAAGAGAGGGAGCGGCACACAGCTGATCTGAAAGAGCTGTTTGCCACAATAGCTAAATACAGCCTCAAGCTGAACCCTGAGAAGTGTGTCTTCGGGGTTGAGGCGGGTAAGTTTTTGGGGTTTCTGCTCACCGAATGGGGGATAAAAGTGAACTCCGACAAGTGCGCAGCGATCCTAGCAATGAGGAGTCCAGCCTCGGTGAAGGAGATACAGAAGTTGACGAGGCGTATGGCCGCTCTGTCCAGGTTCGTGTCCGCTGGAGGAGACAAGGGGCACCCTTATTTCTAGTGCTTGAAGTGAAACATCAGGTTCATGTGGATCGAAGAGTGCGAGGCGGCATTCCTCAAGCTCAAGAAGTATCTGGCTACTCCTCCCGTGCTTTGCAAGCCACGGACAGGCGTGCCCCTCTGGTTATATTTTACGGTAACTGAATGGGCGATCAGTGTTGTGCTGGTTCAGGAGCAGGACTAGTCCCAGAAACCTATATACTTTGTAAGCAAGGTCCTGCAAGGGCCGGAGGCGAGGTATCAGTCCTTGGAGAAGGCGATTCTGGCGGTGGTGTTCTCGGCCAGGAGGCTCCGTCACTACTTCCAAAGCTTCACGGTGGTAGTAATGACGAACCTTCCCATCCAGAAGGTATTACAAAAGCCAGATGTCGCAGGGAGGATGGTCCGCTGGGTAGTGGAGTTATCCGAGTTTGACATTCTGTATGAGCCCAGGGGGGCCATCAAGGGATAGGTGTACGCAGACTTTTTGGCGGAGCTCTCGCCAGGGAGCACACAACAAGAGGAAGAGGTTGGCTCCCAATGGATGCTCTCGGTGGAGCCGGAGTGGTCCTAGAGGGGCCAAACGGGTTGTTGATCGAGTAGGCCCTGAAGTTTGCGTTCAAGGCAAGTAATAATCAAGCAGAGTACGAGGCCCTAATAGCTGGGATGCTCTTAGCCAAAGAGATGGGTGCGCGGAGCCTGCTGGCGAAGAGTGATTCGCAGTTGGTCACGGGGCAGGTGACCGGAGAGTACCAAGCCAAGGATCCGTAGATGGCTGCATATTTGAGGTATGTCCAAGTGCTGAAAGAGGTGTTCGTGGCGTTCGAATCGGTCCACGTCCCAAGAGAGCAGAATGCCCGTGCTGACCTGCTCGCCAAGCTGGCCAGGTCAGGCAAGGGGGGAAGGCAGAGGACGGTCATCCAGGAGACCCTCAAAACGTCGCAAACGTTTGTGGCGGATAACAGGGTGGACGTCCTTCAGATCAGTGCGTTCAAAGGAAGGCCGAGGAGTCATCGGTCCTTGACTTAGGACATGGCGAGGGACCCCAGTATAAGTGTTTACTCGGCCTCGCCAAAAGAAAAGGACCCCATGCAGGTGTGCGCTTTGGAAGAGGGGGACACGTGGATGACGCCCTATAGGCACTACATCGCAGATGGGATCCTTCCAGCAGAGCCCGAAGAGGGCAAGAAGATAAAGACTCTCGTGGATGGAGCACTGTTCAGACACGGGTTCATGCACCCAATCTTGACGTGCGGGAGTGGAGATGAGTGCATGAGGATAATGTCTGAGCTCCATGAAGGGATTTGCGGGAGCCACGTAGAAGGAAGGTCTTTGGCGTCCAAGGTAGTGCATGCAGGTTTCTACTGGCCAACAGTGAGGGAAGACTGTGTAAGGTACGCCCAGCGGTGCAAGCAGTGCCAACTGCATGCCGACTGGCACAAGGTGCCCCCAAAAGAGCTGAGGTCAATTTACAGCCTATGGCCTTTCCACACGTGGGGGATTGACATTCTGGGGCCCTTCCCGTTAGCAATAAAGCAGATGAAGTACTTGATAGTTGCTATTGAGTACTTCACAAAGTGGATAGAAGCAGAGTCGGTGGAGCAGATCACCGCACACAAGGTACAACACTTTGTCTGGAAGAACATTGTGTGTCGCTTCGGTGTACCGAGGCGCCTTGTCTCAGATAATGGTACTCAGTTTGCAAGCCAGCAGCTGGGCAAGTTGTGCTCGAAGGTAGGCATCAAGCAAGTGTTCGCATTTGTCGAACACCCCCAGACGAATGGACAGGTGGAGTCCGCCAACAGAATCTTGCTGAGGGGTTTGAAGAGGAGGCTTGAGAAAGCCAAAGGAACTTGGGCGGAGGAGGTGCCCAGGATAGTATGGGCTTACCACACCACGCCCCAGACTTCCACTATGGAGACGCCGTTCAGCTTAGTATACGGATCAGACGCCATGATCCCAGTAGAGATTCACGAGAGCTCACCATGCTTCTAGAGTTTTGTGGCTGAAGAGTCCAACGAGGAGATGAGGGTGAATCTAGACCTGTTGGACGAAGCCAGAGAGGAAGCGAGGATAAAGGCTGAGGCCGTAAAGAGAAGAGTAGAGCACCAATACAGCTCCAAGGTGAAGCCCGGGCAGTTCCAAGTGGCTGACTTGGTCATGCGGAAGGCTCATCCATATGAGTTCGAGCACAAGTTGTCCCCCAAGTGGACTGGGCCCTTTAGAGTAACCGAAGCTCTAGGGAACGGGCCGTATAAGCTTGAGACTCTGGAGGGAGGCCCCATCCCGCACACTTGGAACGCGGCAAACTTGAAGTTTTATTTCAGTTAAAAACTCTACGTAGTGTACAGTTTAAGGGGACACTCTTTTTCCCTTTAGGGGATTTTTTAATGAGGTCACCCAAGTAAAAACCAGTTTAAGCATACATTGTCATAAGTTTTCCGTATTACGATGTAAAGAAACGCTAAAAAGAGATAACGCGGTTCAGTAAGAAACGAACCCACCACCTTGGCGTTTAGACATCTCGAGGGGAGACGCGGGGGCGCCTCCCTCGAGCGTGGGCGCCAAGGACCGAAAGGAAGTTCGGAGCAGTAGAGAGCCAGGTGCCTTGGTGCAGATACACGCCAGATAGGAGTAAGCGCTATCCTTCGGAACACCTTCTCCTTGGGCGTAAGCACCAAGTCCCTGGTCATCTTGGTGTTTAGACACATCGGGGACAAAACGACACTGCTTCCCGACAGGCCTCTCCTCGGGCGTGGGCACCAAGTGCAAGAGATAAGGTGATGTGATTCCAATAGCATAGAAGAGAATGATTCTTGACATTCTTAGGAATCAACTTGAGTTGGACAAATGTTAGGCACTTTTTATTAGAATTGGATCAATGTTCTAAGTCAAGAACTCACCAAAACTAACACCAAATCCAAACTCACATGGAAGTTCCTCATATTGTCAAATTGAACCAACAAAAAGAGGTAAAACTTAAAAACACTGAATGGAATTGGATAAGAAGCAAACTGAACCGAACAAAATGTAATTAAAAGGCAAAGAACTGAAAATACTTGCTGGAAAATAAAAACAACCGAACCAAAAACTCAAGAACACAAGACAACATAAACAATTGAAAGAGAAGGAAGGAAGGAGAAGAGAATGCTCATGAAGATGGATGCAAGGTTGGATGATCACGCCACTAGAAGGATGGTTGCTCCTAGATGAGTGTGCTGCCGCCACTTGAGGACACCGTGGATCCTTCAAGATAAGAATAGAGAAGAAGGCTCAAAAGCTCTCCAATGCTCACTCAAAATTTGAGTATAGTTTCTTTACTCTAAATTCCAATCTCAATTTTACAAAGGGAGCACCTTTATTTATAGCCTAAGGTGCTGAAATGCAAGCTACACAAATTCAAAAATTCCCTCCTAAACAAGTTCTAGAACCGACGCCAATTACAAGGCATGAGGAAGGTGTGACCTCTTCCTTCACTTTGGCACCTCCTATTCTACTCCTACACCTATCTACTAACGCACCCCCCCTCCTAAAGCTCCTAACTAAAGCCTAAAAGATGCTATAATAAAAGAGGTTTCTAATGTTTCCCTCTAAGCACCTTCAAGCAAAGAAATTACAAAAAGAGAAAATAAATGTCCCCTAGCTCCTAAAGCTTTGAACATGCTTCTTGTAAGCCTTTGAGGTGGGCTTTGACCTCCATGGGCGTCCTCCATTTGTGCCTCTACCTCTTCTTGATCTTGTTGATTGGCCTCCATGTCCACTTGAGCTTGATCTCCATCATACTCCCCGAGTTTGAGAGAATTCGACCACGAATTCTGGAGACCTACAGAAAAAGGAGTTAGATCGCTGACATTAAAAGTATGACTACCTAAGAATGTACCAGGCATATCTAACTCATAAGCATTGTCATTAATCCTCTTGAGGATTTGGAAAGGTCCATCCCCTCGAGGCATTAGTTTGGACTTCCTTTGAGTAGGAAAGCGATCCTTCCTCAAGTGAAGCTAAACCCAATCGCCCTCATCAAACAACAATGCTTTTCTCCTTTTATTGGCAAGTTCAGCATACTTGCCAACCTTCTTCTCAATTCTCTTCTTGATGTCTTTATGCAAAGTTTTCACAAAAGAAGCCTTTTCATCCCCATCTTTGCACAAGACATCTCCAAGAAGGGGAATAGGAAGAAGATCAAGAGGTCTTAGGGGATTAAACCCATAGACAACCTCAAAAGGAGAATGTGAGGTGGTAGAATTTACTACACGATTATATGCAAACTCAACATGGGGTAGTAAATTCTCCCACACTCTAGGATTCCCCGAAATAAAACATCTCAATAGTTGTCCCAAAGTTCGATTCACCACTTCGGTTTGACCATCAGTTTGTGGGTGGCAAGTGGTAGAAAATAAAAGCTTAGTCCCAAGCTTGCCCCACAAGGTCTTCCAAAAGTGACTCAAGAACTTGGGATCTCTATCGGACACTATAGATCTAGGGATCCCATGCAAGCGAACCACTTCTTGGAAGAAGAGGTTTGCAATGTGGCATGCATCATCCACTTTGTGGCAAGGAATAAAGTGAGCCATCTTTGAAAAACGATCCACTACCACAAAAATGAAGTCCTTTCCCTTTGATGTCTTGGGTAAGCCTAAGATGAAATCCATAGATATATCTACCCAAGGCATTGAAGGGATAGGAAGAGGAGTATATAGACCATGGGGATGCATTTTAGACTTAACTTTGCGGCAAGCTATGCATTTATCACACAAACTATGAACATGTTTATGCATATGAGGCCAAAAGAAATGTTCATGCAACACATCCAAAGTTTTAGCAACCCCAAAATGTCCCATTAAACCCCCTTCATGAGCTTCTCTAAGAAGAGATAATCTAATAGAGCAATGAGGAACACAAAGACGTTTTCCTTTAAAAAGAAAGCCATCTTGTATAAAAAAGTCTTTGTGTCCTCCTTTAAGACACTCTTGATAGATGAGGGAAAAATCAAGGTCATCATGATAGAGTTCCTTAATGTGATCAAAACCAAGATATTGAGAGCTTAAAAGATTTAGCAAAGTGTATCTTCTAGAAAGAGCATCCGCCACAATATTTACTTTGCCTTGCTTGTGTTTGATCACATAAGGAAATTGCTCAATGAATTCCACCCACTTAGCATGCCTCTTGTTAAGTTTGTTTTGGCTTTTCAAATATTTAAGAGATTCATGATCACTATGTATCACAAACTCTTTGGGAAAAAGATAGTGTTGCCAAGTAAACAAAGCCCTAACAAGTGCATATAATTCCTTATCATAGGTGGAATAATTGAGATGACTTCCCTTCAATTTCTCACTAAAATAGGCTATGGGGTGGCCCTCTTGAAGGAGAACAGCCCCAATACCTATGCTTGAAGCATCACACTCAATCTCAAATGTCTTAGTGAAATTAGGAAGGGTCAAGATGGGAGCATTAGTCAATTTTTCTTTCAAAGTGTCAAAAGCATTTTGTTGTGCCTCTCCCCATTGAAAGACCACATCCTTTTTCACTATGTCATTGAGTGGTGCGGCAATGGTACCAAAGTTGGGGACAAATCTTCTATAGAAAGAAACAAGTCCATGAAAACTTCGGACCTCATTCAAAGATTTCGGTGTAGGCCAATTTTGAATGGCCATCACCTTTGTTTTGTCCACATGGACCCCTTTGCAACTCACAACAAACCCTAGGAATTCTATATGATCAAGAGCAAACATACATTTAGCAAGATTAGCATACAAATGTTCCTTCCTAAGGGTTTCTAAAACTTGCCTAACATGCAATCTATGGTCATTCAAAGATAAGCTATAAATGAGAATGTCATCAAAGTAAACAATAACAAACTTACCAATGAATGGTCTAAGAACATGATGCATGAGGCGCATGAAAGTACTTGGTGCATTAGTTAGACCAAAAGGCATAACTAACAACTCATATAAACCAAAGTTGGTCTTAAAAGCCGTCTTCCATTCATCACCCGGTTTGATAGGTTTTTGATTGTAGCCGCTTTTAAGATCAATCTTTGAAAAGATTTTTGAACCATGTAATTCATCCAACAAATCATCTAGTCTAGGTATGGGATGCCTATACTTAATTGTTATGTTATTGATGGCCCTACAATCCGATCACATTCGCCATGTGCCATCCTTTTTTGGCACTAAGATGATAGGCATAGCACAAGGACTCATGCTATCTTGCACCCACCCTTTCTCAATCAAAGCCTCAACTTGTTGGCGAATTTCCTTGGTTTCACTTGGATTGGTCCTATATGCTGAACGGTTTGGTAAAGAAGAGCCCGGTATCAAATCAATTTGGTGCTCAATCCCTCTCAAAGGTGGAAGTCCATTGGGAGGATCTTGAAACACATCTTGGAACTCTTCTACCAAATTTTCCAAGCAATGAGGACTATCAACAAGTGATTCTACTCTAAGAGTTCTAGGGATGGCTAAGAAAAGAGGATGATGAGCCACTATTTCCCTTTCAATTTCACGCCTAGACACAAGGAGTGTAGGCTTAGAACTCTTATCTTTTTTATCTTAATTTTCTTTTTCACTCTCCCTCTTTTTCTTCATGATAACTTGGTCCTCATGGACTTCTCTTGGAGAGAGAGATTTTAAAGTAACCTTGTGACCATGGAATTCAAAAGATAGTTTGTTGGTAAAGCCATCATGTAAAACTTTTCTATCAAATTGCCAAGGCCTTCCCAAAAGAACATGAGTGGCTTCCATGGGCACAACATCACATAATACCTCATCTTTGTATTTTCCAATGGAGAAATGGATGAGGACTTGTTTATTGACAATTATTTTTCCTACCTCACTAAGCCATTGTAATTTGTAGGGTTTTGTATGAGAGATAGTAGGCAATCCAAGCTTATCTACTACTCTTGTACTAGCCACATTTGCACAACTACCCCCATCCACTATCAAAGAACAAATGTTGTTTTGAATAAGACATCTTGTATGGAAAATATTTTCCCTTTGACTTTCATCAAAAGGTTGTGAAACTTGTCCAAGAAGTCTTCTCACAACTAACAAGTCCCCTTCAAGTGGACATTCACTCTCTTCCTCACTAGATGCATGAGAATGCAATGAATGCTTAGGAGAATCCGAATCATGCTCACTAACTACAATGCCCTCATGCATGTACATACTTCGTTTTGAAGGACAATTTGCAGCTATATGACCATAACCCATACATTTAAAGCATTTAGTATTAGACGTTCTAGTGGGGGATTTAGGTCTAGAAGTAGATGACTTAGTTTCCTTGGGTTTGAAAGAAGAATCTTTGGAAGGATGTTTAGAAAAAGAATTTTTGTTTCTCCAAGACTTGGAGTAGTATCCATCATTGGAAGCATTTTTGAAAGAGTTTTTCTTAGCAAGTTGGCTTCCACCTTCATTGCAAGATGAACTAAAGAGCCCAATGATGAATACTCTTGTAACTCAACAATGTCTTGAATATCCTTCCTAAGACCACTCACAAACCTAGCAATCATAGCTTCCTCACTTTCTTTTAATTCAATTTTAAGCACAAGCGTCTCTAGCTCCTTATAATATTCATCCACATTTAGCATGCCTTGTTGAAACCGTTGGAGTCTCAACATGAGGTCTTTCCTAAAATGTGGGGGCACAAACCTAGCGCGCATATGATCCTTTAATGAGTTCCAAGAGTCCACGGGAGGACCCTTGTGATAGATAATGTCCTTTACAATTCCATGCCACCATTTCATGGCATAATCACTAAACTCTAGGGTGGCTAGCTTAAGCTTATGATCATCTTGGATCTCATGGATCTCAAATATTTGTTCACACTTAGCCTCCCAATCTAAATATACATTAGGATCACTAGAGCCATTAAAACAAGGAAGCTTGACCGAAGGAAGCCTAGACTTTGCATCTTGATAGAAGCCATTGCCGTAGTGTTGTCTTTCCCCTTGGTGATGATGTCTTTGTCCATGGACTTGGGGTGGAGTTCTCCTTCTCCTATGCTCATCTTCACGTCCAAAATCATTGGAAGAAGCTCTTGTTGAAGGTCTATGATGCTCATCATGGATTGAAGGAGATGGTCTAGCTTGTTGCACCTCCATCTTTTGCAATTTCTCCTCCAAGCGTCTAATGGTTCTTTGAGCTTCATGTAATTCACCAAGGATTGAAGCTTTGGAAGGAGAATTCTGCTTGTATGATGCATCACTTGAAAATCCAGCCATTTGGAATTAAAAACAGCAAACACACAAAAACAGCAAACAAGTTAAGAAACAAAAAAAATTAGCAAAAACAGTGAGTGTGTCCAGCAAAATGCCGAAGTGAAATGAGGTAGAAAAAGAGGTCACTCTCAAAGAAATAATGTCCTTGCACCAATCTGATCTTGAGGTCTTGGAATCCTCAAATGAAAGATGTCAAAGCAAGCACACAAATCTCAAAGGCAACCACCACAAAACCAAGGAAACAATAAAGACAAACAAGAAAAGGTATAAGCAAAGAAAGGTAATTGCAAAAGGAAAACTATATGTAAGACAAACTCAAAGAGTAAGGAATGAAAGACAATCAAGAAAATAAAGAACTCAATGAGAAAGTAGGCACACAAAAGAATACTTAAGGAAAAGCACTAGAGTAGATGAAGAAAACAAAAAATTTAGCTACTGGAAATTTTTTATTTTTATTTTTATTTTTATGCAAATTGTGCTTGATATTCACTGATTTAACTGGAATGATGTAGAGCGAACTGGATTATGAAATTTAAACCACAGAAACTTCAAGATGTTAACTCAATAATGGCACTGGAATCAATTAAAAACAGTAAGCCAATTAATTGAGATAAATTTTTCAAAACTGCTGCCAGATTACTGTATTCTTTTCGGCAGAATTGTACACTTTTTTTATTTTATTTATCATTTTTTGTGTACTTTGAATTTTTGAGTAATTCTTTTTTCTAACACTTTGAATATCACAAATCCAGAATTTCAGAATTTTCCAGTGAGTAAATCAATTGCAATAAGGAAAAACAGTAAGCACTTTTTTTCAGTAACAGAGGAATCCTAATAGGAATGAAAAACAGAATTATGAACTAGCAAAGACATAATGGAAAAATGATGTATAAGAACTTGTATAGGACTAGAATACAAGTATGAACTCAATCTAAAACAGAAAATGCTCAAAGGATCAATATCAAATTCAGAAAATTATATGACACTAAATCAAGAAACAATCAAAAGCAATAAAAGTACTACTAGAAGTGATGACAATTATGGAAAAACAAGACTAAGACAAAACTTGTATGGATTCGAAAAGGAAAATACTCAAACATATGATAGGCACAAGAATGAAAACAGCAAGCAAACTCAAATAAGCCTAAAACAGAAACTTAAATTGCAAGAAATTAAAAGAGCTCTTGAAATAAAGTGCAACACAACTCAAAAATTAAACAAGAACACACCTAAACTCATGATACCACATGATGTGATTCCAATAGCATAGAAGAGAATGATTCTTGACATTCTTAGGAATCAACTTGAGTTGGACAAATGTTAGGCACTTTTTCTTAGAATTGGATCAATGTTCTAAGTCAAGAACTCACCAAAACTAGCACCAAATCCAAACTCACATGGAAGTTCCTCATATTGTCAAATTGAACCAACAAAAAGAGGTAAAACTTAAAAACACCGAATGGAATTGGATAAGAAGCAAACTGAACCTTACAAAATGTAATTAAAAGGCAAAGAACTGAAAATACTTGCTGGAAAATAAAAACAACCGAACCAAAAACTCAAGAACACAAGACAACATGAACAATTGAAAGAGAAGGAAGGAAGGAGAAGAGAATGCTCATGAAGATGGATGCAAGGTTTGATGATCACGCCACTAGAAGGATGGTTGCTCCTAGATGAGTGTGCTGCCGCCACTTGAGGACACCATGGATCCTTCAAGATAAGACTAGAGAAGAAGGCTCAAAAGCTCTCCAACGCTCACTCAAAATTTTGAGTATAGTTTCTTTACTCTAAATTCCAATCTCCATTTTACAAAGGGAGCACCTCTATTTATAACCTAAGGTGCTGAAATGCAAGCTACACAAATTCAAAAATTCCCTCCTAAACAAGTTCTAGAATCGGCGCCAATTACAAGGCATGAGGAAGGTGTGACCTCTTCCTTCACTTTGGCACCTCCTATTCTACTCCTACACCTATCTACTAACGCACACCCCCTCCTAAAGCTCCTAACTAAGCCTAAAAGATGCTATAACAAAAGAGGTTTCTAATGTTTCCCTCTAAGCACCTTCAACCAAAGAAATTACAAAAAGAGAAAATAAATGTCCCCTAGCTCCTAAAGCTTTGAACATGCTTCTTGTAAGCCTTTGAGGTGGGCTTTGACCTCCATGGGCGTCCTCCATTTGTGCCTCTACCTCTTCTTGATCTTGTTGATTGGCCTCCATGTCCACTTGAGCTTGATCTCCATCATAAGGACTGGTTGCCTTGGTGTTTAGACACACCGGGGATGAAACGGCACTGCTTCCAGCAGGCCTCTCCTCGGGCGTGGGCACCAAGTGCCACTTTTGTCCCAGTGTTTAGACACACTGAGGATGAAACGGCCCTGCTTTCAGCAGGCCTCTCCTCGAGTGTGGGCACCAAGTACGAGTAAGTAGGCTTCGACCAAGATAAGTCCTCCTTCGCCTTTGAGCGATGTCGAGGCCAGTAACGCCTTCGGGGGTAGGCGCCTCAGGGCCACGAAGGTCAAGTGAAGATCAAGTTAAGAAATTCCCACGAGTTAGTAAGAAGAAGGAATCGGGAACAAGCGAAAGGTATGCGCGTTTGTTTTAGTAGAAAAGATAAGAAGGAAAAGCGTGTGCTACCTATAGTTCGAGAAAGAAAAGTAAACTAAGCGAAGAGAAAAAGGTAAATAACAGAAACATCGTTGAAACAGGGAGTAAGCGCAAACAGAAGTAGACTTTAAAGTTAAAGAGTATAGGCTGACCGCCACAATGTACAAATCAAATAACAGAGTTGTAAAGTTATAAAAAGGGAAAAGTTAGTTGTCTTCAGAGAAGTCCCTTGGCACGACTTTCCCCTCGACGACGTGGTTGGTAGGGGCATAGTTTGAGACGCCCATCTCAGGGTGTTCGCAGACCACCTGAGACAAAGCCTCCTCAAACCCTGCAGCAAAGGCATCCGCGACATCGTCAAGGAGCTCCTTTTCGACCTTTTGGGAGCGTTCAGCTCCAGCTCTTTCTTCATGTCTGCCAAGTCCTCAGCCTTCTCTGCAAACTGCTCAGTAAGTTCATCCTTCATTGTGTCAAAGGCTTCATTCTTGGCGGCAAGATCAGCCTCAACCTTGCCTAGATTCACCTATTGAGTAACATAACGTTCCTCAAGGGTGGTTATCTTGGTTTTGGAGGTATCAGCGACGGCCTTCAGTTCAACAATTTCCTCATGAAGAGGCACCACCTTGGCCAGAAGCTCAGTATATGTCTGGCCCGCTTCATGAAGCCTCTTGTTAGCTGATTTCTTAGCCTTTCACACCACTTTCAGGGCCTCTTTAAGAGCAGCCTCTTGGTTGAACCAACGACGGGCTTGGTCGTTCGTTTGTTCCTTTACCAGGGCCAGCTCGTCAGCAAGAGCTCGGTTTGATGCCGCTAAGAGCTGGCACGAGAAAAGAATTCCCCAAGGGAATAGGCAACACTCTCCTCCACAGCCTCGTCAGTTGGGCCTTCTGGGGGCACTTGTTGGAAACCCTTTAGCAAGTGTTGAACGACCCGAGGAAGCTTGGGGGCAGGAGCAGGGGTGGGCTCTGGGGCAGTTTCAGCTCCCTCCCCCATTGCCATATAGTTTGGGGGTGTGGAGGCACTTGGAGGATGCTCCCTCAGAGACTCAGCATGTTTGTTCGATGTGGAGTGGGATGTAGCCACTATGGTGGTCATCCTCCTCTTGAAGACAGGACCTTCAGCAGTATCCTCCTCGTCATCAGAGGGAACGTTCACAACCCCTTTGCCTTTGTCCAGGGGGCTGGTGGAGGGGAAGTCCTGACCTCGGCCAAGGGGATGGTCGCGATTGGGAGTGGAGAGGTAGGAGTTGGAATGGTATGAGGAGAAGGGGGTTTTGGGTGGTTTGAGCAGGTGCAGGTGTAGGTATGGTTTGGGCAGGGGAAGTTGGAGAGGTGGTAGGGGGAGCATCAGGGGCTGGGGGTGTAGAGGTACCTGCCCCACCAGAGGTGGCCTTGCCACGAGCGGACAAGACGTTGGCCAACCTTTTCCGCTTCTCAACACCTAGCAACATATCTGCACCAGAGAGAAAGAGTTGAGTTAAGCATGCCATGAAAACAGTATAAGAACAATTTGTAAAGTACGCGATAAGAAGCAGCATAAACTGAGATAGAGAGTTGAGGTTAGTAAAGAAGGGATTACTCCCATACCGATGCAGCGACTCAGTGAAACGGGTTCGTATTCATGTTTGATCAGTTCAGCGGTGTTAAACACTACCCCCAAGCTAGCCAAGACGTGGCATACCTCGCGATCAGCCGAGTTTAGCTCGTCCAAGGTCTTGGCTTTCCTCAGCTTCAGTTCCCCTACCCAATACAAGGGGGAACTATCCAGGGCAGTAGGGTCGGCTTCAGAGCTACACACTTTGAAGAATTTCCCTCTGAACCCCTTGTATGATTGCTGGAAGAGAGTCAAAACTATCCTGCCAGCAATTCCGCTGAAGCTGACCCAAAGATTTTTCCCCAGGGCTCTTCGCCTCGAAGAAATGGAGGAAGACTTCCACTGGGGGGTAGCACCCGAAGTAGCTGAAGAAAATGCCAAAGGCCCTGAAGAAAGCCCAACTGTTGGGGTGTAGCTGGGCTGGGGCCATGGTTATCTTTGTCAGAAGCTCCCTTTCAAATCTTGAAAAAGGAAGGCGTTGTCCAACGCGATGGAATACTGTCTGATAGAAAAAGAAGAATGGTTCCCCACCATTCGAGCGATTATCTACGCATACAGGCTCGCCCACTGTGCAAGGAAGAACAGATATATAAGCGTCGTGCCTTCTCCCAAAGGCTCTACCCTTGAATCCGAGTTCGTTGTTTAGATGGTCCCTCCAATCAGAAAAGGAAGTCAGGGTCGAGGTTTCTGCGAGCAGCTCATCGGAAGCCCAAGGGTATAAGGGTTTGTAATTAACGCTGGGAGGTGGAGGATTGGCGATGGTTTTGGTTCGCGCCATGTCGCAACAAGGGAAGCTGGGAAGAAGAAGAACAAAGGTTTAGCAAACAGAGGCTATGGTGTGAAAGTGGAATAAAACCCAGAAAAACCCTACCCACGCGAGAAAGTTCAGAAAACAGAGGAACAAATAGATGATAAGGAAAGCGTAAATGCGAGAATTTAAACAGTCCCAGGCAGTAATATCTGTACATAAAATCAAGAATAAAGAGCCATCAATGCAGAAATATCATACCTTTTGATGATCGAAAAAGCGAAAGTCGTGGTTCTGAGAAGAGAAATTAGACAAAGCTTTGAGAAGGGAGACGAAGAAAGCAAGTGAGAGCGTAAGTGATGGAACAGTGTCTGATGCGCGCGTTTTTGAAGGGTTTAACGTAAACTTGAGAAGCGTAAGAGACGTTAAGTCACGGCCGTGCAATTGGGCCACGTGTTGGTAGATTACCGCGTGTGCCAAAGTGTCACGTCGTAGCGCAGAAACGTCTTGTCAACAGAATGCCACGTAGGACGGTAGGGCGACGCCTTAGTCTTTTCGCTGAACAGTTCTCAGCTCAAGACTGGGGGGCTTGTGTACCGACCCATCCTCGGGCGTTGACCAAAGTCAACACTTGGTAGGACCCATCAGGGGCGCAATGAGGTAAGAAAAGGGGTCGACCAGGCCTCGGGCGTTGACTGGGTTTGGACCAAGAAGTGCTCGTAGCTGGGTGGTGCCACCCCTCGATACCCACGGGTAGGAGTGACCGTGGAGGGGGCGACACAGTAGGAGGCGACATGGTAGGGGTGTGGAGGCTTCAGGCCTCGGTACCTCGAAGAGTGATAATAGGCGAGAAAGGTGGTTTCCAAGCCACACCCCCAGTACTAGCAGGGGGAGACCCAACTCACGGTGTATCCGTGCATGAGGCGTGGGGATGCGGCAGCACGCGCCACCGTTAGAGAACAACTGGGACAGGAACGACCCACGAGCGGGCCACGTCCCAGGGGGCAATCTGCATGCTTGGCACGTGAGGAGGGCAGAAACACTCTTAGGGCAAGTGGCTAGAAGCTTGGGCGCATGAGTTGGCACCCACGTAGTCACCCCCCGCGGAGGATGCACTTCGAGAAGGGAGACTTACACACTGGGATTTCCCTAAGTTGGGTTACAGTGTTGTAAGGTCACCCACACAGAGTTACGCTTAAGTCAGAAGAAGACACGTGGCAGAAGCACCGGAAAGGTATATAAGCTCTTGTTGTTAGCAGACTAAGGTACGTTTTCACACTTTACACACAAGTGATCTGAGAACGAGAGAGAGAGAATTCAGTTACAATTCAGTTACGCGCTTCCTGAACACGGTGTCTGTGGTGTTCTGTTATGGAGGTGCAACGATGTTTTCTGCCCTTACTGACTTGAGCGTCGGAGTGCAAACGGCCGCGAGGGCGCCCATTTGTCTCTCTGTTTCAGGTATTTACGGCGGCGAAGGGTGAAGATTGGACCGAAGGCAAAGGAGTCCTTGAAACGCAGCTCGTAGATACGAGCGAAGGTGATCGAGTCAACCGGTAGGAACATGTACTGTCAGTATTATTGGTACTAATAATACTAATAGTACTGTCAATGTTATTGGTACTAATAATACTAATAGTACTATCATTGTTATTGCAAATAATAATACTCATAAACTATGAGTGTGATTGGTATTAATAATACTAATCGTACTATAAGTGTTATTTGTACTAATAATACAATAGTACTATTACTGTTATTTGTACTAATAATACTAAAAGTACTATCATTGTTATTTGTACTAGTAATACTATTAATAGTATCACTGCTAATAGTTCTAATAATACTCACAATAATATCAGTGTTATTGTTAGTAATAATACTAATAGTACTATTAGTGTCATTGGTACTAATAATACTGATGGTACTATGAGTGTTATTGGTACTAAGAATACTAATAGTACTAACAGTTTTATTGGTAGTAGTAATACTAATAGTATTATCAATGTTATTGGCACTAATAATACTAATAAGACTATTAATATTATTGGTACTAATAATGGTAATGGTAGTTATTGGTCCTAATAATACTAATAGTACTATCAGTGTTATTTGTAATAATAATTTAATAGTACTATCAGTGTTATTTGTACTAATAATATTAAAAGTATTATCAATGTTATTTGTACTAGTAATACTAATAATAGTATCACTGTTAGTAGTACTAATAATACTCATAGTAATTTCAGTGTTAAGGGTATCAAGTAATCTTCAAGACAAAGTCTTGTGAAATCTGCCTTCCTAATTCAAAAGAGATAATGTTGATTGGTAAGAGAATCAACAATGTCTATCTCTTGGATATTTCTTCTCCGTGTTCTATAGGTTGTCTTCTTTCTAAGCATGATGAATCTTGGTTATGGCATAGAAGAATTGGTCACATTCACATGAATCACTTAAACAAATTAATCTCAAAAGATCTTGTGATTGGGTTGCCCAAGCTTAAGTTTGAGAAGGACCACATATGTGAAGCATGTCAAAAAGGGAAACAAGTTAAAAATTCTTTCAAAATTAAAAATGTTGTTTCATCTTTAAAACCCCTTTAACTGCTCCATATGGATTTGTTTGGACCTTCAAGAACTGAGTCTTGGTGGCAACTATTATGCTCTTGTTGTTGTGCATGATTTCTCTAGGTACACATGGACTCTCTTTTTGGAATCAAGGAGTGATGCCTTCTTTGCCTTCAAAAAGCTTGCTAGAAGGTTACAAAACACAAAAAAACAGCAACATTGGTTCCATAAGGAGTGATCATGGAGGGGAATCTCAAAATGAGAAATTTCGCAAATTCTGTGAGAAGATGGGGATCTTACACAACTTCTCTGCATCAAGAACTCCTCAACAAAATGGTCTAGTGGAAAGAAAGAACAGATCTCTTAAAGAGTTAGCAAGAACAATGCTAATTGAATCCTCCTTACCCAAGTACTTTTGGGTTGATGCTATTAGCACCTCTTGCTATGTGATGAATAGAGTGCTTGATGGAGATCAAGCTCAAGTGGACATGGAGGCCAATCAACAAGATCAAGAAGAGGTAGAGGCACAAATGGAGGACACCCATGGAGGTCAAAGCCCACCTCAAAGGCTTACAAGAAGCATGTTCAAAGCTTTAGGAGCTGGGGGACATTTATTTTCTCTTTTTGTAATTTCTTTGGTTGAAGGTGCTTAGAGGGAAACATTAGAAACCTCTTTTGTTATAGCATCTTTTAGGCTTTAGTTAGGAGCCTTAGGAGGGGGGGTGCGTTAGTAGATAGGTGTAGGAGTAGAATAGGAGGTGCCAAAGTGAAGGAAGAGGTCACACCTTCCTCATGCCTTGTAATTGGCGCCGGTTCTAGAACTTGTTTAGGAGGGAATTTTTGAATTTGTGTAGCTTGCATTTCAGCACCTTAGGCTATAAATAGAGGTGCTCCCTTTGTAAAATGGAGATTGGAATTTAGAGTAAAGAAACTATACTCAAATTTTGAGTGAGCATTGGAGAGCTTTTGAGCCTTTTTCTCTAGTCTTATCTTCAAGGATCCATGGTGTCCTCAAGTGGCGGCAACAAACTCATCTAGGAGCAACCATCCTTCTAGTGGCGTGATCATCCAACCTTGTATCCATCTTCATGAGCATTCTCTTCTCCTTCCTTCCTTCTCTTTCAATTGTTCATGTTGTCTTGTGTTCTTGAGTTTTTGGTTCGGTTGTTTTTATTTTCCAGCAAGTATTTTCAGTTCTTTGCCTTTTAATTACATTTTGTTCGGTTCAGTTTGCTTCTTATCCAATTCCATTCGGTGTTTTTAAGTTTGACCTCTTTTTGTTGGTTCAATTTGACAATATGAGGAACTTCCATGTGAGTTTGGATTTGGTGCTAGTTTTGGTGAGTTCTTGACTTAGAACATTGATCCAATTCTAAGAAAAAGTGCCTAACATTTGTCCAACTCAAGTTGATTCCTAAGAATGTCAAGAATCATTCTCTTCTATGCTATTGGAATCACATCAGTGCTAATAAGGCCAATCTTGAAGAAAACTCCCTATGAACTCTTCAATGGAAGGAAGCCAAACATTTGTCACCTAAGAGTGTTTGAATGCAGCTGTTTTGTTCTGAATAATGGGGAAGAAAATCTGGGAAAGTTTGATGAAAAAGTTGATCATGGAATCTTTATTGGCTATTCCTTAAATAGTCATGCCTATAGGATCTACAACAAGAGGCTCATGATTGTAGAAGAATCTGTTCATGTGGTATTTGATGAAGTTGATCACAAAAGCATTCAAGTCTCAAAGAACAACACAGAAGAGGATAAACAAAACATCAATTTGGAGAAGCTGGACTACTGTGCAGAAAAACAACCGGTTGATTCATCGAAACAACCGATTGAAATTCTGCAGTAGAGTGAGTTGCCTAAAGAATGGAGAATACCAAGAGATCTGCCAATGGAGAACATCATTGGGCAGATAAAGGAGGATGTTTCTACACGTAGCTCTATCTCAAACTTCTGCAGGCACACTGCTTTTATCTCTCAAGTTGAACTAAAGTCTGTTGAAGAAGCTCTTAAAGATGAAAAATAAGTGGAAGCTATGCATGAAGAGCTGAATCAATTTGCTAGGAATGATGTGTGGTTTCTGGTTCCTAAGACAGATGAGATGAACATCATTGGATCTAAATGGGTTTTTAGAAACAAGCTTGATGAGGCTAGAGTAATTACAAGGAACAAGGCAAGGCTAGTTGCCAAAGGCTACAATCAAGAGGAAGGGATTGATTGTGGAGAAACCTTTGCCCCTGTTGCAAGATTGGAAGTTGTGAGGTTGCTGTTGGCTTTTGCTTGTATGAGTGGATTCAAACTCTTTCAAATGGATGTGAAGAGTGATTTTCTCAATGGCTTTTCAATGAAGAAGTTTATGTTGAGCAACCACCGGGTTTTGAGGATCATCAACATCCTAATCATGTTGTTAAGTTGAAAAAGGCATTGTATGGACTTAAGCAAGCTCCAAGGCAGTGGTATGAGAGGCTTAAAAATTTCCTTTTGTCACATGGTTATGAAAGAGGAATGATTGACAAAACTCTCTTCATCAAGAAGTCAAATTCTAAAATTATCCTAGTACATTCTCTATTGATGACATCATCTTTGGTGCTACCCAAGATATTTTGTGTGAAGAATTTGTGGCAGCTATGCAAGGTGAGTTTGAAATGTCTATGATGGGGGAGCTTTCTTTCTTTCTTGGATTGCAGGTCAAGCAAACAAAGGATGGAATCTTTCTACGCTAATCAAACTATTTCAAAGAAATTCTCAAGAAATTTGAAATGGAAAGTTGTAAAGAAGCAAGCACACTCATGCCTTCAAGCTGTTATATGGATGCAAATGTTGTTGGAATAGGGGTAGATCAAACAAAATGCAGAGGTTTAATTGGTTCCTTACTCTATCTCAAAACTAGTAGACCAGATATCATGTTTGCCGTATGTCTTTGTGCAAGATATCAAGCAAATCCAAAGGAATCTCACTTCAAAGCTGCAAAAAGGATTCTTAAATATCTCAAAGGAACAAGCAATGTTGGTCTATGGTATCCTTCTCACTCTCCTATACACTTAATTGGTTATTCATATTCTGATTTTCAGGGTGTAAGTTAGACAGAAAAAGGACAAGTGACACTTGTCATCTTCTTGGATCAACCCTCATCTTTTGGCATAGTAAGAAGCAAGCTTGTGTAGCTCTTTCTACTGCAGAGGTTGAATACATTACTGCTGGAAGCTGCTGTGCACAAATACTTTGGCTTAAACAACAACTTGCAGATTTTGGATTGAAGATCAACAAGGTTCCTTTGCTTTGTGACAACACAAGTGCTATAAATCTCACAAAAAATCAGATTCAGCATTCAAAAACTAAGCACATTGAGATCCGTCATCACTTCATACGAGATCATGTGAACAATGGAGATTGTGAAGTGAAATTCATTGAAACAAAACTGCAACTGGCTGATATATTCACAAAACCTTGACCAAAAGAAAGGTTTTTCTTCCTAAGAAATGAGTTAGGCATTCTTGACTCTCAAAATCTCTCTTAAACTGTTTTTAATTCTATTTGTGAAGACAAATAGGGGGAGTTGGTTTTTGGTGTTGTCTGCTCTCTATAATATGTTTCAAACTCTTAAATCTCTCCAATTTCAGAAATTGGAACTGTTTTCTGCTTCTGCTGACAGAAACAACCGATTGAATCGAGGAAACAACCGGTTGTTTGTCTGATACAGTGCTTAGTGAATTACTTTTCTAACCTGCTACCATAGATGCCGTATATTGCACTAAGTTTTGTTTTGCAGGAACTGCTTCAGATTCAAACAAGTCCAACACAAGCAACCAGGGATTTGTCTTCATCAAATATGGGGAGATTGTTGATCAAGAGTGATCAAAGGCTTTGAAGAATTCAAAATTCAAGTGTTTGATGCAAGGCTGGAGTTGCTGTTGTGTTTAGGATAGGATCTGGGTAGTTTATTTGTGCAATCCACTCTTTGTTGAATCTAAAGATAAAGTGTTTTTTTTAAAATATTTTAAGATTAAAGTGTTTTTCAAACTAAGTGAAAAATAAGCTGTTGTTTTGTCGAAACAACCGATTGTTTTACTCTTAGGTGTTTTTGAAAGGGTTGAAAACTGTTTTGGTTGGTTGACTTGCTGTCAAACCAAACCAATGGATTGTTTCATGATTTCAATCGATTGTTTGTTTGAAAATCCTAACAAAATTATGTTTTGTTAGTTGAGTGTGCTTTAAATGATTTTGAACTGAATACGCTCTTGTATTAAATGATTTGACCAATCTTTGAAAGCTATAAATAGTTTGTTTATGTTTTATAACAAACAAGAAAAACATATTTGAGTTTTCAGGTTGTAAAAGATTGCTTTCAAGTTTTGAACATTCATTTCAGCTTTGGTTTTCTCAAGAGAGAGTGGAATAGGATTACATCTGTGTTCTTGCCGGAAACTCGAGCACCTTCGTGCGTATCTTCTAACGGTGGAACATGGATCTTCGAGTCTACTCCTCCTCCTGTGAAGATTACCTGCAACACAGAGACAAATGGCGCGCTCGCGGCCGTTTGCACTCCGACGCTTAAGTCAGTAAACGAGGCAGAAAACACCATGCACCTCTGTATCAGAACTAGGCAAAAACTGTATTCTGGAGGTGCGTAACTGAATTCTCTCCTATTATCTCTCAAGTTGACAAGTGCGTACAGTTTGCCAAAATGACAGAGTATCTGGAAAACGTACCTCACGTTGTTTCTCTTTGTGCCTTATATACCTTTGTTGGTGCTTCTGCCACGTGGCTTCCCTGACTTAAGCTTACTAATGAGCGCACCCCACGACGCTGTAGTCCAGACTTAGTGATGAAAGAGGCCCAAGCACAAGCCCACCAAAGGGTAGATTTGGGCCAACCCTAGAGTTATGGCCAAGAGGATCCAAGAAGACGTTCTTTTACATGTTCAAATGCCATAAACTCTAGTGTAGAGTAGACTTTAATTTCTTGTCAAAATTAGCATAGGAACTTTATTTGTAATTTTTCTTAGAATTAATTTTGGCACCTAAAACACCAACCTAGGTAAACTTAGAGTTTCTAAAAAAACCTCTAAATTTACCAAGGCCAGTCTAGAAAGCCCATGGAGGGGGTGAGCATACAAACTAAACACACCCCTCCCCATGTGCTCATTTAGGCTCCACTTTTGGGAGGGAATTCATTTGGATTTCCCTCCACTTTCTTTTGAATTTCCAGCCCTTTAAACACTATAAATTGAGGTGCTTGGCTCTCATTTTGTAAGATTATTTTGAGTATTGATATGCTTCCAAATTTGTGCCAATCATACTCCTTGCCTAAATCTCTCTAGATTTAGGGCTTTAATCTTCAACTCTTTCACCAACCAAAGGGAGTTGGCCAAACCTCTCCTATTTCCCTACCTATCATGCACCTACAAGGCTACCACACCTCCTAGGAGAGCCTTGATCCACCTACAACCCATTAAGCTTCCGCAAACCACCCAAAAACCATAAAAGAGAAGAGCTCAATGCCATCACTTAGGAGTATCCTAGCGCGTGTGGTAGCCTTGTTGGAGTGCTGGCGCGCCCAGGGGTGACTGCATGGGAGCCAACTAATGCACTCGTCTCGGAGTCACTTCCCCTGGGAGTCCCCTGAGTTGCCCACGTACCCTGCATGTAGACGCCCCTCTGGGGCGTGGCCTCTTACCGGTCGTATCTGCTCCAGAGGGCATCAGCGGTGGTGCGTTCTGCCGCTGTTCCTACACCTCATGCACGGGTAAGCCGTGGATAGGGATCCCTCTTTACTGGTACTGAGGGTGTGGCTTTAAATTCACTTTTCTCAACTATGTTTACTTCCTGACATACCGAGGCCTAAGGCCTCCTGGCCCCTGCCGTGCCGCCTCATTCCCTGTCGCCCCCTCCACAGTCGCTCCTACCTGTGGGTATCGGGGGGTGACATCGTCCAGGCCAAAGCATGCTCTCAGGACAACGGGTTACGCCTTCAAAGTGGGCGACGCCCAAGCCTGTCGACGCCCTAAGCTGGCGACGCCCATACCTGGCGACGCCCAAACCTGGCAACACTCAAGGTGGTCAACATATTGACTTTTCCTCTTGGAGTTCCTGGTGGGTCCCATCGTATTTTGACTTTGGTCAACGCCCGAGGACGGGTCGATACAATCTGTATTGATTTCAGATTGTTTTGTAAACAAGTGTAATTCGTTTTGAATACTTTGTAATTTCTGGTGTTGTAAGCCAAGGAGTGTTGTGTGCTCTTGAGGTTGTCTAGATCAACATTCTTGGTGTGTGTTGTGCCAAAGAAAGTGTGTTTCTTGAAGGGTTCAAGGTCATTTCTTTGGTGGTTTTGTGTGTAATCTGTATTGATTGCTTAGTGCATTGCCCAGTGGCTTCTGGGGATTGGATGTAGCTCTTGGTTTAAGAGTGAACCAGTATAAACTGTTTGTGTATCTCTTTCTTCCCTTAAACTCATTTAAAATTCAGTTGTTATTGCTGCGCTGGTATAAACAACCGATTGTTTCGAAAAAACAACCGATTGTTTCGAAAAAACAACCGATTGTTTTTCTGGTGCTTTGCTGTTTTGTGTTTTATATCTTGGCTAACTGAATTTTTGATTGAGTTTCATACAAAGGATTATGTTCTAGCTGAAAAAGTTTTCAAAAACCCCCTTTAAACAATTCACCCCTCCGTCGTTTAAGGACATATATTCTAACAAATGGGACCATTAGTATTATTACTACCAACAACACTAATGGTAGCATCAATATTATTACTACCAACAACACCCATGGTACCATCAATATTATTACTACCAACAACATTGATGGTAGCATCAGTATTATTACTACCAACAACACTGATTGTACCATCAGTATTATTACTGTTAGAATGTATGACTTTAAACTAGAGGGGGTGAATGGTTTAAAGAGGATTTTCGCAAACTTTTAAGTCAATAATGAAATTACTTCGAGAATAACTTGATTAGGAAATCAGTTTGCCAAAACACCAAGCAAATAAGGACAACACCAGAAAAACAATCGGTTGTTTCGCAAAAACAATCGGTTGTTTATACCAATTCACAAATATCAAAACTGAATTTAAAGAGATTAAGGATAGAGAGAATGCACACAGAGGTTTATACTGGTTCACTCTAAACCCAGAGCTACATCCAGTCTTCCCAGAAACCACTGGGGAATCCACTAAGCAATCAACCCTAGATCACTTACAACACAACCAAAGAAGTGACCTTGATCCCCTCAAGACACACACTTCCTTTGGTCCAGCACAACAACACTAAGAATGCTGATCTTGATCCCATCAAGAACATACAACACTTCTCAGCAATACACACAAAGTTTCTTTCAAAAGATACAAAGGATTACACTTGTTACAGAACAAATCTGAAATCAATACAAGATGAAAATCGTATCTCACACTCTATGATCAAATGCAATCTCTAAGCAATTCTCAACTTTTCAAAATCTCAAATCAGTTGAAAAACTCAAATCTGTTCTTCAGTATTTAAAACAAAGTTGTTTGTTGCATAATCTTAACAAACTATTAATTGCATTTAAAGATTGGTCAAAGCATTAAAAGCTGGAGCGTAAACAGTTAGAAAATCATTTAATGCTCAGTCAAAGCACAAAACAGTTTTCTGTTATGGTCCCAAAACAAACAATCGGTTGTTTCCACGAATAAATCGGTTGTTTTGGTTTGAAAGCAAGTCAACCATAGAAAAGAATTTTCAACCTTTCTAAAAACACCAAACTATAAAATAATCGGTTGTTTCGACAAAACAACAGGTTGTTTTTCACTTAGTTTGAAAAACACTTTTCTTTTAAAAGGTTTGAGAATGCTTATGCTTTGGATTCAATCAAGAGTGGATCATACATAAAGTCTACCCCAGATGCTGTCTAAAAGACATCTCGCAACAACAAACACATCCAGCCTTTTATCAACCTCCAAAGGGTTTGGATTCTTCAATGCTTGAACACACTTTCCTAAACCCTAAACAATTACAACCAACAACACTGATAGTACCTTCCGTATTATTACTACAAACAACACTGATGGTACCATCAGTATTATTACTACCAACAACACTGATACTACCAATAGTATTATTACAACAAACAACACTAATGGTAGCATTAGTATTATTACTACCAACTATACTGATGGTACCATCAGTATTATTACTACCAACAACAATGATAATACCATCAGTATTATTACTACCAACAACACTGATGGTACCATCAGTATTAGTACAACCAACAACACTGATGGTACCATCAATATTAGTACTACCAACAACATTGATAGTACCATAAGTATTATTACTACCACCAACACTGATGGTACCATCAGTATTATTACTACCAACAACACTGATTGTACCATCAGTATTATTACTACCAACAACACTGATAGTACCATCAGTATTATTACTACCAACAAAACTGATGGTACAATCAGTATTATTACTACCAACAACACTGATGGTCAATTCAGTATTATTCTTACTAACGACACTGATGGTACCATCAATTTATTACTACCAACAACACTGATAGTACCAAAAGTATTTTTTCTACCAACAACACTGATGGTATCATCAATATTATTACTACCAACATGGATGGTATCATCAGTATTATTACAACCAACTGCACAGCTGGTACCATGGGTATTCTTACTACCAACAACACTGATAGTACCATCAGTATTATTACCACAAAAAACACTGATGGTACCATCACTATTATTACTACCAACAACACTGATGGTACCATCAATATTAGTACTACCAACAACAGTGATGGTACCATAAGTATTATTACTACCAACAACACTGATGGTACCATCAGTATTATTACTACCAACAACACTCATGGAACCATCAATATTATTACTACCAACAACACATATGGTACCATCAATATTATTACTACCAACAACACTCATGCTACCATCAGTATTATTACTACCAACAACACTGATGGTACCATCACTACTATTACTACCAACAACACTGATGGTACCATCAATATTATTACTACCAACAACACTGATGGTACCAAAAGTATTATTACTACCAACAACACTGATGGTACAATCAATATTATTACTACAAACTACACTGATGGTACCATCGGTATTATTACTACCAATAAAACTGATGGTACCAACAGTATTATTACTACCAACAAAACTGTTGGTACTATCAGTATTATTACAACCAACAACACTAATGGTACCATCAATATTATTACTACCAACAACACTGATGGTACCATCACTATTATTACTACCAAAAGCACTGTTGGTACCATCAGTATTATTACTATCAACAACACTGAGTGTACCATCAATAATATTACAACCAACAGCACTGATGGTACCATCAGTATTAGTACTACCAAAAACACTGATGGTACCATCAATATTATTACTACCAACAACACTGATAGTACAATCAGTATTATTACTACCAACAACACTGATGGTACAATCAATATTATTACTACCAACAACAATGATGGTATCATCAGTATTATTACTACCAACAACACTGATGGAACAATCAGTATTATTACTACCAACAACACTGATGGTACCATCAGTATTATTACTACCAACAACACTGATGGTAGTATTAGTATTATTACTACCACCAAGACTCATGGTACCATCAGTATTATTACTACCAACAACACTGATGGTACCTTCAATATTATTACTTCAAAAAAACATTGATGGTATCATCAGTATTTGTACCGCCCTGGTGGTCGGGTGTGGTGACGTGGCACCCTGCTACAGTGTAGGCGTGTTGACAAGGCGCCAGGTTGGAAGATAGGAAGGATGTCGGGAGGCACGTGTAGTCGCCGGTTGTTAAGTTGGCGTGTTCCGATTTCCAGATTACTAGAATAGGCGATCGCCAGGTTGAAGATCAAGTCGCCAGATGTAGACCCAGGCGACCAATATGTCGGAGATCGCCAGAACAAGCACATCGCCGAAGATGAAGGAGAAGTAGATTATGAAGGCGGCCGGCGAGACCACAGGGAAGGTGTATGAAGGCCCTAACTCGCCAGTTTAAGTAGAGATCGCACTCCTAAGTTAGCTATGCACTGGGCAGTACCGTGCATAAGTAACTTAGCCAAAATGAGAGTAGAAGCAGCGCCAAGTCAGGGAGCCTCCAGATGATGGCACGTGTACAGTCGGATACGAGCCACGTGTCCAAGTCTGTAACTGCCAGGAGAGAGAAAGCCACCAGGTATATAAGAGTTCTTAACAGACTTTCTGAGGTACGCACACTCAGTTCATACACTTTACGCTTGCGAGTGATAGAGCTGATTGTGAGAGAGGATTTGCACGGTTCTCGTTCTTAGTATTTGGTGATACCGTCACTGACTTGAGCGTCGGAGTGCGATTGGCCGCAGCGGCGCCGTATCGTTTCTTTGCAGGTTCTTGAGATAGATCCCGAAGAGGAACGGAGGTGAGAAGCGGTGCGCACGTCGATCCTTTGACGAGGCATTCTCCAGCGTTTCGGTCAACAGGCAGGATCATCAGGCGCCCACCGTGGGGCCGTGTAAAACTTGCTCCCATCCACAGCGTGAGTTCGTGGAAGTTTTCGAGGTTTTCTGCGTGGTTGTGTGCTGGTGCAACCGTCGTTCGCAGTTTCTTTGAGTTTCGTTCGGTGAGTTTGCGTTTTGTACCGTTTGTTTGGTTTTCAATCGGTGGAGTGAGGTCTTTTGTTGCTTGCGCGCAATCTGTTTGGTAGAAGTTCGAGTTCTTTTGTGGTTTTCTGCGAAGGTTTGCGGTGTTCTTGAAGTTCTTGCGCAGTTTCTTGAGTTTTCTCCGATTGATCGCTGATTCGATCGTGGTTGAAGTGTTGTTTGCTGTATTCCTGTGGTTCGCTGAAGTTAATGAGAAAAATGAGAAGCAATCGTTCCAGTCCCGTGGCGCCTGTCGCTGTTGAAGGCGACGCCGCCATGACCATGGCGTAGATGGCAGAAATGATGCACTCGTTGCAGGCAACCGTGGAAGCCTCGCGCGTAGAGCAGGCAAGGATACATGAGGACCTGGTCGCCTCTCGCGCCAGGAACGAGGAGCTCAGCAAGGTAACTGAGGAGCTGCGTCGAGCTCTTCAGGAGCAGCAGGGACGTTCTTCTGCTGAAGAGGTGGCACCGTCGACGCCACCTCGTTTTTTCCAATGCCTTTTGTTCAGGCGATTACCGACACGCCTATTCCCACGAGCGTGGTTCCCGTTAAGGCTGTTTTTACCGGCGTGGAGGATCCAGAGGCTCATCTGACCACGTTCCACACGCAGATGATGCTGTCGGGAGGGTCAGACGCCGTCTACTGCAAGATGTTCGTGAGTACGCTCCAGGGAACGGCGATGGAGTGGTTTGTGAGCCTGCCTAATGGCCACATAACCAATTTTCAACAATTCTCGAAAATCTTTGTCGAGCAGTACATTGTGAATAAGGCACCGCCCAGGGTGTCCTATGATTTGTTTGATATAAGGCAGTACCATGGGGAGTCCCTCAGAGACTACCTCAATCGCTTCGGAGCGCAGATGGTCAGATCGCCGGCCAAGGATGAAGAAATGTTGGTCTATGCCTTCAAGAAGGTCGTGCAGCCAGGGCCATTCTGCGAGGCCTTGATCAGGGCTCATCCAGCGACTTTTGCTGAAGTCAGGCGACTTGCGGTGGCCCACATCGCCGACGAGAGTGAAGTCGCCGAGAATAGAGGCAGCGTGGCTCCCGCCAGGCCACGCGCCCAGACCAGGATCCAGCCGCAGAGGGTGCTGGAAACGGCGGCGGCGGCCAGAAAAGACCAGAGGACTCGCCATCCTTATGACAGGAGAAACAAGGGAAGAAGCCAAGCGCGCCAACAACCAGCACGCCAGCAACCAGCACGCCGGGAGTACAATCCCCCGCCTAAGCACAAATTCGTCATGGGACTAGCGGACCTGATCGCTATCCCTAACATATCTGCTAGGTTGAAGGCGCCCGAGAAGGTGGGCGACAAGGTGCTGGGGTTAAAGCCGGACGCCTGGTGTGAGTTCCACCAGTGTTTTGGCCACACCTTGGACTCGTGTTTGTCTTTAGGATACTAGCTCGACGATCTGGTTAAGAGCGGGTTCCTAAACGACTATCTGCTGGATAGAAGGACGGGGGGAGCGTCGAGTTCCCAGCCAGCAGGTGGAGAAGCCCAGCAACACGAGATGCCTATCCACGGGGAGATCCACACCATTGCAGGGGGGTTCTCAGGTGGTGGATGCACCGCATCGCAAAGGAAAAAGTATGCGCGATCGGTGATGGCAGTGGACATGTTTGAAGATCACTCGCCGGAAGTGGACATCACGTTCACCAAGCAGGATCTTCGGGACGTTGTGCCTCACGACAACGATCCCATAGTTATTTCGTTGATAACAGCAGGGAGGAAGGTCCACAGAGTTCTGGTGGACCAAGGAAGCTCGGCAGACGTGATGTTCTGGCCGACTTTCACGCAGCTGGAATTGCCCCTTGACCAGCTAAGGCCCTATGGAGGGTGCTTATATGGGTTCGCTGGCGACCAGGTGGAGGTCAGGGGGTACATTGAGCTGAGAACCACGTTTACAGATGAGGCTGGGTCGAGGACGGAGAAAATCAAGTACCTCATCGTAAACGCCCCTTCAGCATATAACATCCTGTTGGGAAGGCCCACTCTTAACAGGATAGGCGCCATTCCGTCGACGCGGCACATGAAGGTGAAGTTGCCGTCCATGGAAGGGGTGGTGATCACGATCAAGTCTGATCAGAAAGAAGCGAAAAGGTGCTATGAGAATAGCCTGAAAAACAAAAGATCAGTGAGTTATGTAACAACCACCCCACCTCCCGGTGTGAAGCCCAGACCGCCGGTAACAGAGGAGGCCGCCGGAAGGGATGTAGAGATGATAGACGCTGAGCTAGGGGAGAGGAATGCTGGCCTGGAAGAGGAAGAGGCGCGGAATCGCCCCGAGGAAGCAAGGGAACAGGGAATCGCCAGGGCGGTGATCGCCAGAGAATCCAGGCCCAAACCTGTCGAGCAGTGGCTCGAGAAGGAGACCGGAGGGAAAGTTTTCAAGCTCGGAAGATCTCTGGAGGTCGATCTCCAGGACCAGATCGCCAAGGTGATTGAGCGGCATCTGGACGCGTTTGCTTGGTCCGCTTCGGACATGCCCGGGATCGATCCCGACTTCTTGTGCCATCATCTGGCGATGGACAACATGGTGAGACCAGTGCGACAAAGGAGAAGAAAATTCAATGAGGAGAGGAGGCAGGCGATCAGGGATGAAACACAGAAACTCCTCGCTGCAGGCCACATCAGGGAAGTCCAGTACCCTGAATGGTTGGCAAATGTCGTACTGGTGAAGAAGAGTAACGGGAAATGGCGCATGTGCGTCGATTTCACCGATCTGAACAAAGCTTGCCCAAAGGATTCGTATCCTTTACCAAGCATTGATGCCCTGGTTGATAGTGCTGCAGGGTGCAAGCTGCTGAGTTTCCTGGATGCCTTCTCGGGCTATAATCAGATCAAGATGCATCCCATGGATGAAGAAAAGACAGCCTTCATGACGGAGAGGTCGTGCTACTGCTATAAGGTGATGCCGTTTGGGCTGAAGAACGCGGGGGCCACGTACCAGAGGTTGATGGATCGAGTACTTGCACCAATGCTGGGAAGGAACGTGCAAGCCTACGTCGATGACATGGTCGTGACCTCGCAGGAGAAAAGCAAGCACGTTGCGGACTTGGAAGAATTGTTCACGACGATCGCCAAGTTCAAGTTAAAGCTCAACCCGGAGAAATGCATTTTCGGCGTGGAGGCTGGAAAGTTTTTGGGTTTTCTCTTGACTGAAAGGGGGATAGAAGCTAACCCAGACAAGTGTGCCGCCATCTTGGCGATGAGAAGCCCGGCTACAGTGAAAGAAGTCCAGCAGCTGACAGGTCGGATGGCAGCCCTATCTCGCTTCGTGTCAGCTAGCAGAGAAAAGGGGCATCCCTATTTTCAGTGTCTGCGGCGCAATAACAAGTTCGCTTGGACGAAAGAATGCGAGGAAGCTTTCGTCAAGCTAAAAGAGTATCTGGCGAGCCCGCCGGTTCTGTGCAAACCGCTGGCGGGAATCCCTCTCAGGTTGTATTTCGCTGTGATCAGGCTCAGAAGCCTATTTATTTTGTGAGCAAGGTGTTGCAGGGCCCAGAAACGAGATATCAGGCCCTGGAGAAGGCTGCGCTGGCTGTGGTGTTTTCGGCGAGGAGGTTGCGCCACTACTTCCACAGTTTCACAATACTGGTGATGACTGACCTGCCCATCCAGAAGGTCTTGAAGAAACCTGACGTTGCGGGAAGAATGGTGAAGTGGGCAGTGGAGTTGTCTGAGTTTGACATTAAATATGAGCCCCGAGGCCCGATCAAGGGGCAAATCTTTGCAGATTTTGTGGTCGAGCTCTCATCCGAGGCGACGCGGGTTGAAGGAGACGATTTCCGTTGGGTACTCTCGGTGGATGGATCGTCGAACCAGCAGGGTAGCGGTGCTGGAGTCATATTGGAAGGACCCTACGGCGTGCTGATTGAACAATCTTTGAGGTTTGCCTTCAAAGCCAGCAACAATCAAGCAGAGTATGAGGCGCTGATCGCCGGGATTCTGCTGGCCAAGGAGATGGGAGCTAGGGTGTTGATGGCTAAGAGTGACTCGCTGCTAGTCACTGGGCAAGTAACAGGCGAGTTCCAGGCTAAAGATCCACAAATGGCGGCTTACTTGGCGTATGTGCAGGAATTGAAGAGTTCCTTTGCCTCTTTTGAAGTAGTACATGTGCCCCGAGAGCAGAATGCCCGAGCTGACTTGCTTGCTAAGCTCGCCAGCTCAGGCAAGGGGGGTAGGCAGAGGACGGTGATTCAAGAAACTCTGAAGACGCCGAGGGCATTTGTAGCAGATCACCTGGTCCTTCAGATAAGCAAGTCGACGGAGAGAGCAGCGAGAAGCCATAAGTCTTTGACGCAAGAAACTCTGAGATCGCCGAGAATTAGAGCATGTCGAGGAGAGAAGGTGGACGTGATGCAGGTCTGCGCCGCCCATGAGCCAGACACTTGGATAACACAGTACAAGCGGTGCTTGGCAGATGGCCTCCTCCCGCTGGATCCAACAGAAGCTAGGAAGGTAAAGAAAAATTCCAGCAAGTATACATTGATTGATGGCGATCTGTACAGGTTTGGGTTCACTCACCCACTCCTGGAATGCATACACGGCGAGAAGTGCACGAGAATTATGGCAGAGCTCCACGAAGGTATATGCGGAAGCCACGTCGGGGGTCGAGCTCTGACCGCGAGGACTCTCCGTGCAGGCTACTACTGGCCATCCATGAGAGAAGATTGCAAGAAATATGCCCAATGTTGTAAACAATGCCAGCAGCACGCCGATTGGCATAAGGCACCTCCCGAGGAGTTGAAGTCGATCTATAGCCCTTGGCCGTTTCATACTTGGGGAATCGACATCCTGGGACCTTTCCCGCTGGCGATCAGGCAAATGAAGTACTTGGTGGTGGCGATTGAGTATTTCACCAAGTGGATTGAAGCAGAGCCAGTGGCCCAGATCACCGCACACAAGATCGAAGGTTTTCTATGGAAGAACATCGTGTGCCGGTTTGGTGTGCCTAAGCGCCTGGTGTCAGATAATGGGACGCAGTTTGAAAGCCACCTGTTGAAGAAGCTTTGCGAAGGGGTAGGAATTCAACAAGTGTTTGCATCCGTCGAGCACCCTCAAACAAATGGCCAGGTGGAATCAGCTAATCGGGTGTTGTTGAGAGGTTTGAAGAGAAGGCTTGAGAAAGCCAAGGGAAGTTGGGCTGAAGAGGTGCCCCGTATAATCTGGGCGTACCACACCACCGAGCAGTCAGGAACCCATGAGACCCCGTTTAGCTTGGTCTATGGGTGTGACGCCATGATTCCAGTGGAGATCCAGGAGAGCTCGCCGAGATTCCAGAACTTCGTAGAGGAAGATTCGAACGAAGAGAGAGGGCTGAACCTGGATCTGCTGGATGAGGTCAGGGAAGAGGCGAGGTTGAAAGCTGAAGCTGTAAAGAGGAGGATCGAGCGAAGATACAACTCAAAGGTGATGCCAAGGCAGTTTAGAGAGGGCGACTTGGTGATGAGGAAGGCCCACCAGTACGAGATGGAGAATAAATTGTCACCCAAGTGGACTGGACCGTTCAGAATAACCGAGGCGCTCGGGAACGGGGCCTACCGGTTAGAGACGCTGGAAGGAGGGGCGATCCCTCGCACCTGGAACGCCACGCACTTGAAGTTGTACTATAGTTAAGAGCTTTGTAAGTAAAGACAAACGCTATGTTATATTACAATGTCTCTGTTAAAACAGTTTGAAGGGGGCACTCTTTTTTCCCTGAGGAGGGTTTTTAATGAGGCCACCCAATAAAAGAAGAGTTTTCGAAGTATAAGGTGTTCTTCAGATTGCATGTGTGCTATTTTCAAAAGTTTTGAAGAAAGACCTTGTCATTTGTACATGATTTAAGGCAAGAAAAGATATATCGCGTGCTTTCTAAAAGGTTTTAAGTCCTCATCGTTTTTTGGCGATCGGAGGCACCAGTTAAGTTTTAAGTCCTCATCGTTTTTCGGCGATTGGAGGCACCAGTTAAGTTTTAAGTCCTCATCGTTTTTCGGCGATTGGAGGCACCAGTTAAGTTTTAAGTCCTCATCGTTTTTCGGCGATTGGAGGCACCAGTTAAGTTTTAAAGTCCTCATCGTCTTTCGGCGATCGGAGGCACCAGATGAAAGACCTCAACGCCCTCGCGCGTCCTGAGGCAAGTTAAAGACCTCCTCGCCGTCGAGCGAGTGCAGGCGAGAAAGAGAAAAAGTCCTCCGTGTTTCTGGGAGCGAGAAGATGTAACTCCTGGAGCAATGTAGAGGCAAGTTAAAGACCTCCTCGCCGTCGAGCGAGTGCAGGCGAGAAAAAAGGAAAGGTCCTCAGTGCATCCAGGGGGGAGGAGATGTACACCCTGGGCAAGTTGAGGCACCAGATAAAGTCCTTATCGCCGTTGTGCGAGCTAAGGCCAGTTAAAGACCTCCTCGCCGTCGAGCGAGTGCAGGCGAGAAAGAGAAAGGTCCTCAGTGCATCCAGGGGGGAGGAGATGTACACCCTGGGCAAGTTGAGGCACCAGATAAAGTCCTTCTCGCCGATGAGCGAGTTCAGGCGAGTTAAAGACCTTCTCGCTTACATGCGAGCTTAGGCAAGATAAAATCCTTCTCGTCTCGCACGAGTTCAGGTATGGCGCAGAGGGTGGAAGAAGTTTGGAAGGTGGCTAAGGTAGGTTCGAAGAGAACACCTAGTCAGCCGGTCTTTTGCTCTGAAGTTCAGGAGGGCAAAGGAAAATCCCAAAGGGCGCTTCTACCCCAGATAAAGAAACGATTGCCAAAGCACGAGGCTAGGAAAAGCTGATATCACCAAGAGGTCTTGGCGATCGGGAAAAGTTCAAATACGGCGAGAAGGTTGAAAGACTTGTTTGATAAAGCAGGTCGAGTGGGACGTTGTTTGAGCCAATGATTGAGTTACAGTTCGTTGCTTGGAAGGTATTCTTATGATAAGGTTAGTGCCTCAAGAGTACAAGTTGTTTAAAGCGATTATTGCTTAAGTTTGAATTGGCTCGAGGCAGTTACGTCAAAAGTCGCGTTTGCAAAATCACTAAGTTAAATTCGACAAAGTTAAACATGTAAAGAAGGTTAAAGCGCTTAAAAGGAGTCAGGGGAGAGAATATCCAAGTTTTGTGATTGAAATAAGTATCTGTTCAAAACACATATGCACGAGTTTTTATTACAAGGTATATACAAGCGAAATTATAAAGTAGCAGATGAGGTGGAGTTGGTTAAGTCTTCGGCGGGAACGACCTTTCCATCTACTACTTCATTGTTCAACGACACCATGCTGAGGTCGAGATCGGGGAATAGGCATGCGAATTGTTCCCGAGCGGCTTCGAATCCAGCAACCAGAATCTGAGCAGAGCTTAGCTTAAGTTCTTCAATTTGCCCTTGAAGTTCTTCAACCTGTCTCTTGAGCTCCTTGTTCTGCTGCTCCAACTCTTCGACCTGTTTTCGGAGTTGTTCGTTGGTCTCTTGAGCATGGAGAAGGTCGTCAGTAACCTTCTTGGATTCCGTTTGAGCTTGGGTCAACTCGGCAGCCATCTTTCCTTTTTCCTTGTTTGCCTCGGCGAGATCAGCCATGGCGTCGTCCCTCGCTTTTTCTACTTGCCCAAGTAGCTTCTCGCGCTCGATCGACCTCTGCTCCAGTTTTTGCAACTTGGCGGCATCAGCTTGAATGTGAGCCTCCAGGTCGCTCGCCTTGGTGCGGAGAGGCACGATTTTGCTTTCCAACTCGACTTTCTCTTGGGCAAGATCATGAATTTTGCGGCGAAGGTCAGCAGCTTCCTTGCGCGCCAGCCTGAGCTCGGTATTCATGGCATCCTCCACTCGGGAGTGTTCGATTTCTGCGAGCGTCAGGTTGAATGACATCTTCTCCACCTCAACCTTCATAGTGCTATTTTCGGTCTTGAGGTTGAAGAGATCATCTTGAAGCCTCCTGGTGGAGCTCTCCACAGCCCTCGTTATGATCGCTGGGATATCCTCTGCTATGGTCTTCAGCTTAGCAGTCAGAGGTTCCCACATCCTTGTGACTTCAAGGGAAAGGTTTGCTGCTTGGAGAGGCGCCAGGGGGGCTTGTTGAGGGTTCTCGCCGCCACCTTCCTTAGCAGGATTTTCAGTGTTTGCTTCCTGGCGTGGCGACGCAATCGGGGATTCGGTAATTAGAATTGGAGAGGTATGAGCAACCTCATTCCCGATTGGAACGTTTCCTGCAACTGAAGTGTTTGAAGGGGGGCCCCCTCCTGCTGACACATGTGGCGTAGAGGCGCTTGGGGGGTCCTCCAAGAAATTTGGCTCTTGGGCCTCAGCTGCAGGTGGCGCAGTGGCCAGTGGAACTGCTTGGACTGGTGATGAAGGGGCTTGTGGTGTTGGCGATGAGGGAGGAGGAGCAGGCGTTGATGGTGGTGTTGAGGCTGGAAGAGGGGGTGGAGCAAGTGGAGAAGATGGTGCCACCCTCTTCCTTTTCGTGACAAGGCCATCCTCTGTGACCTCGTCGTCCTCTTCTTCCTCCTCTTGGACGATTTGAGGGGCTTTTCGCTTAGGCCTCTTAAGGACCAGTTTCTTGCGCCGGGTGGGTTCCTTGGGCGGTGATCGCCCATGAACGATGGCCTTCTCACCGCCGAGTTGGGCACCGTTTGGGAACCGGTCGCCAACCCGTGGTTTCGGGCGAGCGCCTTTAAGTCGGCGAGCATGTTTTTACCCAACATGTTGTCTGCATGAAACGAAAATGCATGAGTTAGCTCAGAGAAGAAAACGATAAGTGTATGAGGTAATAAAACAGCAAAACAGGTAGTATATGCAGAAAAGGTAAAACCAAAGTCTTGTGCGTATCGCACAAGACGCCCAGAAGCAATATCAGAAGCAGTATCAAAGCAACAGTTTGGATGTCCTAACCTATTTGGAATTCTAGCTGGTCCTCAAAGAATTCGAAGGAGATCAAGGTGGGGGTCAGGAATGTTATGTTGGCATCCGACACCCTCTTCCAGAATAGACAGAGGTCTCTGTCCAATGCTCCCATGCCATCAGGACTTCTGGGCCTCCTGAAGCAGCTCTTGGACTCCTTTTTCCCCTTGTCCACCCAGTACAAGGGGAAGCCATCAAGAAGGGAGGTGTCCTTGTCGTTTGCACGTACTTGGATGAACTTCCCCTTCCAGTCTTTGTACGATTGCTGGAAGATGGTAAAAATGGATCTCCCAGCAATTGCATTCAAGCTGACCCACAGACGATCTCCTGGGTGCTTGGCCTCAAAAAGGAACAAAAACACGTCCACCGACGCGGGCAACCCCAGGTGGTCGCACGTTATTTCAAAAGCTCGAACAAACGCCCAGCTGTTGGGGTGAAGCTGGGCGGCAGCGATGTTGAGCTCGGTCAAAAGTTCCCTCTCGAATCGGGTGAGAGGGAACCTGAGCTTGACCTTCTTGAAGAAAGTTGTGTAAACAAAGCAGAAGGGCCCGTCGGCACTTACTCTGTCGTCAGCACACACTGGCAGAGCGGCGGGGCAAGGCAGCACCATCATCTTCTCGTCGTGCTCCTTGTGAAACGATTGATAGGCCTCGTCCCCCTTGGTCAACCGCAAAACTGCTCCCGCAGTGTTCACCGACGAGGTCTCCTTCAGAAGGGTTGAGTTAGCCCAGGGGTATAGAGTTTTGAAATCTGGCAGAGGGACGGGGGCTCCTCCAGCGTTAGATGGAGTCGCCTGGGCCTGGGCAGATTGGGAAGACGCAGGCCTCTCAGCCTGCGAAGAGGAAGCGCCACGAACTTGTGTTGGGTCGTGTGCTTGTGAAGGAAGCTTTCGTGCTGAAGGAGGTGGGTTCGGGGTGATCTTTGTGCGAGTCATGATAGCAATTGCAAAGGAAGAAGAAAGAAAAAACGATCAGGGGATTACAGAGGCTGACTCGATCACAGAAGGAAGGTGAAAAAACGAACGAATGTATGTTCGTTGCGACGATCGACAAAGCCCTAAGTTACGCAGAAGGAGAAATGGAAAAACAACCCACAGCGTATGCACCAGGCAGTTACAGGATGATGCAAATCGGTGAAAATGTAAGGAAACCCAGCAGATGAAGGAAAGTAGTTACCTTTCGATGATCAGGAAGACGGTGAAGGGAGATGGTGATCTAGAGCGCTGAAGAACGTCGAGAGCTTTCGCATAAGGAAGTGAGAGCGTTTGCAAGCACGAAGAAAGTGATGGAACAGTGGAGCGTAATGGGTTTAAGGGTTTTCGAAATGATTTTAGGAAGCGCTAACGGCAGATGAAGAGAGCCGTTGATGAAGCCACGTGTCGAACGATGAATGAAGGGTTTGGTGGAGCGTCAGAGCAGCAGAAAGTACAGTCGCTTGGAATTCTGCGTCAGGGCCACGTAGATCGGTGTTAACGAAGGCCCTTTCAGTCTTTTCGCTAGACAAGTCTTCGCTTAAGACTGGGGGGCTTGTGTACCGCCCTGGTGGTCGGGTGTGGTGACGTGGCACCCTGCTACAGTGTAGGCGTGTTGACAAGGCGCCAGGTTGGAAGATAGGAAGGAAGTCGGGAGGCACGTGTAGTCGCCGGTTGTTAAGTTGGCGTGTTCCGATTTCCAGATTACCAGAATAGGCGATCGCCAGGTTGAAGATCAAGTCGCCAGATGTAGACCCAGGCGACCAATCAGTCGGAGATCGCCAGAACAAGCACATTGCCGAAGATGAAGGAGAAGCAGATTATGAAGGCGGCCGGCAAGACCACAGGGAAGGTGTATGAAGGCCCTAACTCGCCAGTTTCAGTAGAGATCGCACTCCTAAGTTAGCTATGCACTGGGCAGTACCGTGCATAAGTAACTTAGCCAAAATGAGAGTAGAAGTGTACAGTCAGGGAGCCTCCAGATGATGGCACGTGTACAGTCGGATACGAGCCACGTGTCCAAGTCTGTAACTGCCAGGAGAGAGAAAGCCACCAGGTATATAAGAGTTCTTAACAGACTTTCTGAGGTACGCACACTCAGTTCATACACTTTACGCTTGCGAGTGATAGAGCTGATTGTGAGAGAGGATTTGCACGGTTCTCGTTCTTAGTATTTGGTGATACCGTCACTGACTTGAGCGTCGGAGTGCGATCGGCCGCAGCAGCGCCGTATCGTTTCTTTGCAGGTCCTTGAGATAGATCCCGAAGAGGAACGGAGGTGAGAAGCGGTGCGCACGTCGATCCTTTGACGAGGCATTCTCCAGCGTTCCAGTCAACAGGCAGTATCAGTATTATTACTACCAACAACACTGATGCTAAGATTAGTATTATTCCTACAAACTACACTGATGGTACCATCGGTATTATTACTACCAATAAAACTGATGGTACCAACAGTATTATTACTACCAATAAAACTGTTGGTACCATCAGTATTATTACAACCAACAACACTAATGGTACCATCAATATTATTACTACCAACAACACCGATGGTACCATCACTATTATTACTACCAAAAGCACTGTTAGTACCATCAGTATTATTACTACCAACAACACTGAGTGTACCATCAATATTATTACAACCAACAACACTGATGGTACCATCAGTATTAGTACTACCAAAAACACTGATGGTACCATCAATATTATTACTACCAACAACACTGATGGTACAATCAGTATTATTACTACCAACAACACTGATGGTACAATCAGTATTATTACTACCAACAACACTGATGGTATCATCAATATTATTACTACGTACAACACTGATGGTACCATCAGTATTATTACTACCAACAACACTGATGGTACAATCAGTATAATTACTACCAACAACAATGATGGTATCATCTGTATTATTACTACCAGCAACACTGATGGAACAATCAGTATTATTACTACCAACAACACTGATGGTACCATCACTATTATTACTACCAACAACACTGATGGTAGTATTAGTATTATTACTACCACCAAGACTCATGGTACCATCAGTATTATTACTACCAACAACACTGATGGTACCATCAATATTATTACTACCAACAACAATGACGGTACTATCAGTATTATTACTACCAACAACACAGATGGTATCATCAATATTATTACTACCAACAACACTGATGGTACCATCAGTATTATTACTACCAACAACACTGATCTAAGATTAGTATTATTCCTACAAACTACACTGATGGTACCATCGGTATTATTACTACCAATAAAACTGATGGTACCAACAGTATTATTACTACCAATAAAACTGTTGGTACCATCAGTATTATTACAACCAACAACACTAATGGTACCATCAATATTATTACTACCAACAACACCGATGGTACCATCACTATTATTACTACCAAAAGCACTATTAGTACCATCAGTATTATTACTACCAACAACACTGAGTGTACCATCAATATTATTACAACCAACAGCACTGATGGTACCATCAGTATTAGTACTACCAAAAACACTGATGGTACCATCAATATTATTACTACCAACAACACTGATGGTACAATCAGTATTATTACTACCAACAACACTGATGGTACAATCGGTATTATTACTACCAACAACAATGATGGTATCATCAGTATTATTACTACCAACAACACTGATGGAACAATCAGTATTATTACTACCAACAACACTGATGGTACCATCAGTATTATTACTACCAACACCACTGATGGTAGTATGAGTATTATTACTACCACCAACACTCATGGTACCATCAGTATTATTACTACCAACAACACTGATGGTACCATCAGTATTATTACTACCAACAACAATGACGGTACTATCAGTATTATTACTACCAACAACACTGATGGTATCATCAATATTATTACTACCAACAACACTGATGGTACCATCAGTATTATTACTACCAACAACACTGATGGTACAATCAGTATAATTACTACCAACAACAATGATGGTATCATCTGTATTATTACTACCAACAACACTGATGGAACAATCAGTATTATTACTACCAACAACACTGATGGTACCATCACTATTATTACTACCAACAACACTGATGGTAGTATTAGTATTATTACTACCACCAAGACTCATGGTACCATCAGTATTATTACTACCAACAACACTGATGGTACCATCAATATTATTACTACCAACAACAATGACGGTACTATCAGTATTATTACTACCAACAACACAGATGGTATCATCAATATTATTACTACCAACAACACTGATGGTACCATCAGTATTATTACTACCAACAACACTGATGCTAAGATTAGTATTATTCCTACAAACTACACTGATGGTACCATCGGTATTATTACTACCAATAAAACTGATGGTACCAACAGTATTATTACTACCAATAAAACTGTTGGTACCATCAGTATTATTACAACCAACAACACTAATGGTACCATCAATATTATTACTACCAACAACACCGATGGTACCATCACTATTATTACTACCAAAAGCACTGTTGGTACCATCAGTATTATTACTACCAACAACACTGAGTGTACCATCAATATTATTACAACCAACAGCACTGATGGTACCATCAGTATTAGTACTACCAAAAACACTGATGGTACCATCAATATTATTACTACCAACAACACTGATGGTACAATCAGTATTATTACTACCAACAACACTGATGGTACAATCGGTATTATTACTACCAACAACAATGATGGTATCATTAGTATTATTACTACCAACAACACTGATGGAACAATCAGTATTATTACTACCAACAACACTGATGGTACCATCAGTATTATTACTACCAACACCACTGATGGTAGTATTAGTATTATTACTACCACCAACACTCATGGTACCATCAGTATTATTACTACCAACAACACTGATGGTACCATCAGTATTATTACTACCAACAACAATGACGGTACTATCAGTATTATTACTACCAACAACACTGATGGTATCATCAATATTATTACTACGTACAACACTGATGGTACCATCAGTATTATTACTACCAACAACACTGATGGTACAATCAGTATAATTACTACCAACAACAATGACGGTACTATCAGTATTATTACTACCAACAACACAGATGGTATCATCAATATTATTACTACCAACAACACTGATGGTACCATCAGTATTATTACTACCAACAACACTGATGCTAAGATTAGTATTATTCCTACAAACTACACTGATGGTACCATCGGTATTATTACTACCAATAAAACTGATGGTACCAACAGTATTATTACTACCAATAAAACTGTTGGTACCATCAGTATTATTACAACCAACAACACTAATGGTACCATCAATATTATTACTACCAACAACACCGATGGTACCATCACTATTATTACTACCAAAAGCACTGTTAGTACCATCAGTATTAATACTACCAACAACACTGAGTGTACCATCAATATTATTACAACCAACAGCACTGATGGTACCATCAGTATTAGTACTACCAAAAACACTGATGGTACCATCAATATTATTACTACCAACAACACTGATGGTACAATCAGTATTATTACTACCAACAACACTGATGGTACAATCGGTATTATTACTACCAACAACAATGATGGTATCATCAGTATTATTACTACCAACAACACTGATGGAACAATCAGTATTATTACTACCAACAACACTGATGGTACCATCAGTATTATTACTACCAACACCACTGATGGTAGTATGAGTATTATTACTACCACCAACACTCATGGTACCATCAGTATTATTACTACCAACAACACTGATGGTACCATCAGTATTATTACTACCAACAACAATGACGGTACTATCAGTATTATTACTACCAACAACACTGATGGTATCATCAATATTATTACTACCAACAACACTGATGGTACCATCAGTATTATTACTACCAACAACACTGATGGTACAATCAGTATAATTACTACCAACAACAATGATGGTATCATCTGTATTATTACTACCAACAACACTGATGGAACAATCAGTATTATTACTACCAACAACACTGATGGTACCATCACTATTATTACTACCAACAACACTGATGGTAGTATTAGTATTATTACTACCACCAAGACTCATGGTACCATCAGTATTATTACTACCAACAACACTGATGGTACCATCAATATTATTACTACCAACAACAATGACGGTACTATCAGTATTATTACTACCAACAACACAGATGGTATCATCAATATTATTACTACCAACAACACTGATGGTACCATCAGTATTATTACTACCAACAACACTGATGCTAAGATTAGTATTATTCCTACAAACTACACTGATGGTACCATCGGTATTATTACTACCAATAAAACTGATGGTACCAACAGTATTATTACTACCAATAAAACTGTTGGTACCATCAGTATTATTACAACCAACAACACTAATGGTACCATCAATATTATTACTACCAACAACACCGATGGTACCATCACTATTATTACTACCAAAAGCACTGTTGGTACCATCAGTATTATTACTACCAACAACACTGAGTGTACCATCAATATTATTACAACCAACAGCACTGATGGTACCATCAGTATTAGTACTACCAAAAACACTGATGGTACCATCAATATTATTACTACCAACAACACTGATGGTACAATCAGTATTATTACTACCAACAACACTGATGGTACAATCGGTATTATTACTACCAACAACAATGATGGTATCATTAGTATTATTACTACCAACAACACTGATGGAACAATCAGTATTATTACTACCAACAACACTGATGGTACCATCAGTATTATTACTACCAACACCACTGATGGTAGTATTAGTATTATTACTACCACCAACACTCATGGTACCATCAGTATTATTACTACCAACAACACTGATGGTACCATCAGTATTATTACTACCAACAACAATGACGGTACTATCAGTATTATTACTACCAACAACACTGATGGTATCATCAATATTATTACTACGTACAACACTGATGGTACCATCAGTATTATTACTACCAACAACACTGATGGTACAATCAGTATAATTACTACCAACAACAATGATGGTATCATCTGTATTATTACTACCAACAACACTGATGGAACAATCAGTATTATTACTACCAACAACACTGATGGTACCATCACTATTATTACTACCAATAACACTGATGGTAGTATTAGTATTATTACTACCACCAAGACTCATGGTACCATCAGTATTATTACTACCAACAACACTGATGGTACCATCAATATTATTACTACCAACAACAATGACGGTACTATCAGTATTATTACTACCAACAACACAGATGGTATCATCAATATTATTACTACCAACAACATTGATGGTACCATCAGTATTATTACTACCAACAACACTGATGCTAAGATTAGTATTATTCCTACAAACTACACTGATGGTACCATCGGTATTATTACTACCAATAAAACTGATGGTACCAACAGTATTATTACTACCAATAAAACTGTTGGTACCATCAGTATTATTACAACCAACAACACTAATGGTACCATCAATATTATTACTACCAACAACACCGATGGTACCATCACTATTATTACTACCAAAAGCACTGTTGGTACCATCAGTATTATTACTACCAACAACACTGAGTGTACCATCAATATTATTACAACCAACAGCACTGATGGTACCATCAGTATTAGTACTACCAAAAACACTGATGGTACCATCAATATTATTACTACCAACAACACTGATGGTACAATCAGTATTATTACTACCAACAACACTGATGGTACAATCGGTATTATTACTACCAACAACAATGATGGTATCATCAGTATTATTACTACCAACAACACTGATGGAACAATCAGTATTATTACTACCAACAACACTGATGGTACCATCAGTATTATTACTACCAACACCACTGATGGTAGTATTAGTATTATTACTACCACCAACACTCATGGTACCATCAGTATTATTACTACCAACAACACTGATGGTACCATCAGTATTATTACTACCAACAACAATGACGGTACTATCAGTATTATTACTACCAACAACACTGATGGTATCATCAATATTATTACTACCAACAACACTGATGGTACCATCAGTATTATTACTACCAACAACACTGATGGTACAATCAGTATTATTACTACCAACAACAATGATGGTATCATCAGTATTATTACTACCAACAACACTGATGGAACAATCAGTATTATTACTACCAACAACACTGATGGTACCATCAGTATTATTACTACTAACACCACTGATGGTAGTATTAGTATTATTACTACCACCAACACTCATGGTACCATCAGTATTATTACTACCAACAACACTGATGGTACCATCAGTATTATTACTACCAACAACAATGACGGTACTATCAGTATTATTACTACCAACAACACTGATGGTATCATCAATATTATTACTACCAACAACACTGATTGTACCATCAGTATTATTACTACCAACAACACTGATGGTACAATCCGTATAATTACTACCAACAACAATGATGGTATCATCTGTAATATTACTACCAACAACACTAATGGTACCATCAATATTATTACAACCAACAACACTGATGGTACCATCAATATTATTACAACCATCAACATTGATGGATCAACCCGTATTATTACTACCAACAACACTGATGCTACCGTTAGTATTATTACTACCAATAACACTGATGGTACCGTAAGTATTATTACTACCAACAACACTGATGCTACCATCAGTATGATTACTATCATCTACATTGATGGAATCATTAATATCATTACTACCAACAACACTAATGATACAATCAATATTATTACTACAAACTACACTGATGGTACCATCAGTATTATTAATACCAATAACACTGATTTTACGATCAGTATTATTACTACCAACAAAACTGATGGTACTATCAGTATTATTACAACCAAAAACACTACTGGTACCATCAATATTATTACTACCAATAAAACTGATGGTAACATCAGTATTATTAATACCAACAACACTGATTGTACCATCAGTATTTTAAGTACAAACAACACTGATGGTACCATCAGTTATATTACCATCAAAAGCACTGTTGGTACCATCAATATTATTACTATCAACAACATGATGGTACCATCAGTATTATTACTACCAACAACACTGATGGTATCATCAGTATTATTACTACCAACAAGACTGATAGAACAATCAGCATTATTACTTCCAACACCACTAATGGTACCATCAGTATTGTTACTACCAACAAAACTGATGGTATCATCAGCATTATTACTACTAACAGCACTGTTGGTAGCATCAGTATTATTTCTTCCAACAACACTGATGGTCCATCAATATTATTACTACCAACAACACTGATCGTACCATCAGTATTATTACTACCAACACCACTGATGGGATCAACAATATTATTACTACCAACACCACTGATGGTATCAACAGTATTATTACTACCAACAACACTGTAGGTAGTATCCGTATTATTTCTACCAACAACACTGATGGTTCCATCAGTATGATAACTACCAACAACACTGATGGTACCATAAGTATTATTACTACAAACAACACTGATGCTACCATCAGTATTATTACTACCAAAAACACTGATAGTAGTGATGTGAATGTAACTACAAGAATACATGATTCTTTGACATTCTTAGGAGCAACTTGAGCTGGTCATAAATGGCACCTTACTTTAGAATTGGATCAATGTTCTAATTCAAGAACTCACCAAAACTTAGCACCAACCAAGACTCATATGGAAGTCCATATATTGTCAAATGGAATCAAAACACAAGGAATGGAAGAAAACAAATGATAAACCGAACAGAATAAGGAAAAGAAAGAAACTGCACCAAACAGAAACAAGAAACACTTATAGAAGAAATTATGGTACCATCAGTATTATTACTACCAACAACACTGTTGGTACCATCAGTATTATTACTACCAACAACGCTGATGGTACCATCAGTCATATTACTACCAACAATATTGATGGTACCATCAGTATTATTACTACCAACAACATTGATGGTACCATAAGTGATATTACTACCAACAACACTGATGGTATCAGCAGTATTATTACTACCAACAACACTGTATGTAGAATCAATATTATTTCTACCAACAACACTGATGGTACCATCAGTATTATAACTACCAACAACACTGATGGTACCATGAGTATTATTACTACAAACAACACTGATGCTACCATCAGTATTATTACTACCAAAACCACTGATAGTAGTATCAGTATTATTACTACCGACAATATTGATGGTAGCATCAGAATTATTACTACCAACAACACTGATTGTACTATCAATAGTAATACTATCAATAACACTAATTGTACCATCAATATTATTACTACCAACAACACTAATGGAACCATCAGTATTATTTCTATTAACAACACTGATTGTATCATCAATATTATTACTACGAACAACATTGATGGTACCATCAGTATTATTACTACGAACAACATGGATGGTACCATCAGTATTATTACTACCAACAACATTGATGGTACCATCAGAATTATTACTAGGAACAAAACTGAAGGTACCATCAGTATTATTACTATCAACAACATTGATGGTACCATTAGTATTATAACGACCAACAACACTAATGGTAGCATCAGTATTATTACTACCAACAACACTGATGTAACCATTAGTATTATTACTACCAACAACACTGTTGGTACCATCAGTATTATTATTACCAACAACACTGATGGTACCATCACTAATATTACTACCAACAATACTGATGGTACCATCAGTATTATTTCTACCAACAACATTGATGGTACCATAAGTATTATTAATACCAACAACACTGAAGGTACCATCAGTATTATTACTACAAATACCCCTGATGGAACTATCAATATTATTACTACCATGAACACTGATGGTACCATTTGATATGATTCCAATAGCACAATATGAATGATTCTTGAAATTCTTGGGAATCATCTTTAGTTGGATATGAGATAGGCACTTTATGATAGAATTGGATCAAGGTTCTTAGTTCAAGAACTCACCAAGACTAGTATCTAAACCCAAACTTATATGGAAGTTCCACGTATTGTCAAATTGAACCAAAAACAACAACTAGAAAAGAAGAAGAAGCAAAGCTGAACAGCAAAAGTGAAATGAACCGAAGCAAAACACAAAGGAATTGAAATACTGAACAGAAAAAGCAAAGAACCAAGCTAAGACATGAACATAAAAAGAGAAGGAAGGAAGGAGAAGAGAGAGCTCATGAAGATGGAGGATTGGTTGGATGATCACGCCACTTAGAGGATGGAGACTCCAAGATGAGTGTGCTATGCCGCCACTTGAGGTAACCAAGAACACTCAAGATAAGACTAAGTGAGGAAGGCACAAAGCTCTCCAATTCTCTCTCAAATTGAGTAGAGTTTCATTAATACAAATTTCCAATCTGAAAAATACAAAGGCAGCACCTTAATTTATAGCCTAGAGGTGCTGAAATGCAAAGCTAATTAAATTCAAAATTCCCCCCCAAATTACATGAAAGTGGCGCCAATCCTAGAGCATGAGGAAGGTGGGACTTCCTCTCTTAGTTTGGCACCTCCCTATTACATCTACACCTCCCTACTAAACGCACACCCCCCTAAGACTCTTAATCTAACAACCTAAAGATGCTTTTACAAAAGAGGTTTCTTATGTTTCCCTCTAAGCACCTTCAAACAAAGAATATACAAAAAGAGAAAACAAATGTCCATTAGCTCCTAAAGCCTTGAACATGCTCCATGTAAGCCTTTGAGGTGGTCTTTGAACTCCATGAGCATCCTCCATTTGAGCCTCAACCTCTTCTTGCTCTTGATGATTGACCTCCATGTCCACTTGAGCTTAATCTCCATCACCATTAGTATTATTACTACCAACAACACTGATTCTATCATCAGTATTATTACTACCAATAACACTTATGTTACCATTAGTATTATTACTACCAACAACACTGATTCTATCATCAGTATTATTACTACCAATAACACTTATGTTACCATTAGTATTATTACTAACAATAACACAGATGGTACCATAAGTATTATTACTACTGATAACATTGATGTTACCACCAATATTATTACTAGCAATAACACTGACGGTACCATCTGTATTATTACTACCAACAACACTCATGGTACCATCATTACTATTACTACCAACAACCTTCATGGTACAATCAGTATTATTACTCCAAACAACACTCATGGTACCATCAATATTTTTATTACCAACAACACTGATGGTACAATCAGTATTATTACTACCAACAACACTGATGGTACCATAAGTCTTTATACTACCAAAAACACTGATGGTACCATAAGAATTATTATTACCAACAACATTGATGGTACCATAAGTATTATTACTACCAACAACACTGATGGTACCATCAGTATTATTACTACCAACAACACTGATGGTACCATAAGTCTTATTACTACCAACAACACTGATGGTATCATTAGTATTATTACTACCAACAATACTCATGGTACCAAAAGTATTATTACTACCAACAACATTGATGGTACCATCAGTTTTATTACTACCAATAACACTAATGGTACCATCAGTATTATTACTACCATCAACAATGATGGTACCATCAGTATTATTACTACCAACAACATAGATCGTACCATCAGTATTATTACTACCAACAACATTGATCGTACCATCAATATTATTACTACCAACAACACTGATGGTTCCATCAGTATTTATTACTACAAACAACACTCATGGTACAATCAGTATTATTACTACCAACAACACTGATGATACCATCAGTATTATTACCACCCACTACATTGATGTGACCATTAGTATTTTTACTACCAACAACACTCATGGTACAATAAGTATTATTACAACGAACAACCCTGATTGTACCATAAGTATTATTACTACCAACAACACTGATGGTACCACCAGTATTATTACTACCAACAACACTAATGGAACCATCAGTATTATTACTACCAACAACACTGATGGTACCATCAGTATTATTACTACGAACAACACTGATCGTACCATCAATATTATTACTACCAACAACATTGATGGTACCATCAGTATAATTACTAATAACAACACTGATCGTACCATCAGTATTATTACTACCAACAACGTTGATGGTAATATAAGTATTATTAGTACCAACAACACTGATGCTACCATCAGTATTATTCTTACCAACAACATTGATGGTAGAATCAATATTTTTACTATCAACAACATTGATGCTACCACCAATATTATTACTACCAACAACACTGATGGTACTATCAGTATTAATACTACCAAAAACATGGATGGTACAATCAGTATTATTACTACCAACAACACTGATGGTACCATCAGTATTTATACTACCAACAACACAAATGATACAATCTGTATTATTACTACCAATAACATTGATTGTAGAATAAGTATTATTACTACCAACAACACTGATGGTACCATCAGTGTTCTTACTACCAACAACACTAATTGAACCATCAGTATTATTACTACCAACAACACTGATGGTACCATTAGTATTATTACTACCAACAACACTGATCGGACCATTAGTATTATTACTACCAAAAACACTGATCGTACCATCAATATTATTACTCCCAACAACATTGATCGTACCATCAGTATTATTACTACCAACAACACTATTGGTACCATCAGTATTTTTACCAACAACACTAATGGTACACTGATGCGACCAACAATATTTTTACTACCAACAACACTGATGGTACCACAAGTATTATTACTGCCCACCACACTGATGGTCCCATAAGTATTATTTCTACCAACAATTCTGATGCTACCACTAGTGTTATTAATACTAACAACATTCATGGTCCATCAATATTATTACTACAAACAACACTGATGGTACCATCAATATTATTACTACCAACAAAACTCATGTAACCATCAGTATTATTACTACCAACAACAATGATGGTACCATCAGTATTATTACTACCAACAACACTGATGGTACCATCAGTATTATTACTACCAACAACATTGATGGTAGAATAAGTATTATTATTACCAACAACACTGATGGTACGACCAGTATTATTACTACCAACAACACTAATGGAACCATTAGTATTATTACTACCAACAACACTGATGGTAGTATTAGTATTATTACTACCACCAACACTCATGGTACCATCAGTATTATTACTACCAACAACACTGATGGTACCATCAGTATTATTACTACCAACAACAATGACGGTACTATCAGTATTATTACTACCAACAACATTGATGGTACCATCAATAATATTACTACCAAAAACACTGATGGTACCATCAGTATTATTACCACCAACCACACTGATGGTACCATCGGTATTATTACCACCAACAACAGTAATGGTACCATCAGTATTATTACTACCAACAACACTAATGGTACCATCAGTATTATTACTACCAATAACACTTATGTTACAATCAGTATTATTACTACCAATAACACAGATGGTAGCATCAATGTTATTACTACCAATAACTCTGATGTTACCATCAGTATTATTACTACCAACAACATTGATGGTAGAATAAGTATTATTATTACCAACAACACTGATGGTACCACCAGTATTATTACTACCAACAACACTAATGGAACCATTAGTATTATTACTACCAACAACACTGATGGTACAATCATTGTTATTACTACGAACAACACTGATCGTACCATCAATATTATTACTACCAACAACATTGATGGTACCATCAGTATAATTACTACCAACAACACTGATTGTACTATCAGTATTATTACTACCAACAACATTGATGGTACCATCAATAATATTACTACCAAAAACACTGATGGTACCATCAGTATTATTACCACCAACCACACTGATGGTACCATCGGTATTATTACCACCAACAACAGTAATGGTACCATCAGTATTATTACTACCAACAACACTAATGGTACCATCAGTAGTATTACTACCAATAACACTTATGTTACAATCAGTATTATTACTACCAATAACACAGATGGTAGCATCAATGTTATTACTACCAATAACTCTGATGTTACCATCAGTATTATTACTACCAATAACACTGATGGTAGCATCAGTATTATTACTACCAACAACACTCATGGTACCTTTAGTATTATTACTACCAACAACACAGATGGTACCATAAGTATGATTACTACTAACAACACTGATGGTACCATAAGTATTGTTACCACCAACAACATTGATGGTACCATTAGTATTATTACTACCAACAGTATTGATGGTACCATTAGTATTATTACTACCAACAACACTTATGGTATCACCAGTATTATTACTACCAACAACACTTTGGGTAGCATCAATATTATTACTACCAACAACACTGATGATACGATCACTATTATTACTACCAACAACTCTAATGGTACCATCATTATTGGTACCATCAATATTATTACTACCAACAACACTGATGGTACCATCAGTATTATTACTACCCACAACACTGATGGTACCATCAGTATTATTAGTACCAACAACACTAATGGTACCATCAGTATTATTACTACCAACAACACTGATAATAGCATCAATATTATTACTACCAACAACACCGATGGTACCATGAGTCTTATTACTACCAACAAAAGTGATTGTACCTTCAGTATTTTTACTACCAATAACATTGATGGTACCATCAGTATTATTACTATGAATAACACTGATTGTACCATAAGTATTATTACTACCAACAACACTGGTGGTACCGTCAGTATTTTTACTACCAACAACATTGATGGTACCATCAGTATTATTACTACCTACAACACTAAAAAAGATTAAAATAGAAAATATAAAGCGGTTGATCCCCAAGTTCTTCCTGCTGGGTGTATTAGAGTATAAGTTCAGGAGGGGAGGGGTGAATTGAAGTTATAATTTTTTTGCAAACACAAACTGATTTACAGTATATCAGAAAAAAATAACATATTGATTTTAAAATGAACAGATTTATTTTTTCAATGCACTTATTCAGATTAGTATTAAGATCAAATTGGGAAATCTCCATAACAGTTGAGTTATTTTCAAAGCAACTATTAGAACAAGATTTGCAGCAATAGATCAAGCACAAGTTCTGTTGATTTAATTCTTTTAAAGAAAATGAATCTTTAATAAGGATTTTATAAAGAAACTGTTTGTCCTTAAACCAGTCAATACACATATTCAGAAATCTTTGTTTGTGATTAAAAGAATCTTTCATATCAAAGAAGAACAGTTTGAGCAAGCCCAGAAATAACAAATTCAATTTTAAATGAATAGATTTATTTCCTAACAGATTATCCAATGAATCAGAAAAGAGTGTAGGGATGAGAAGAATGATGCAAGCACACTTTATACTGGTTCACTCATAATGAGCTACATCCAGTTTCACCTCACTCCAAGGTGAAATTCCCTAAAACCAATTCAAAACAATACAACATTATGCAGTTCTTGAACCCTACAAGAACTAGGCAGAAAAAGTTGAAAACCCCTATTTCAGCACTACTTGCAGTTAAAGAAACCTTATCAAGAAGTGACTTATAGAAAACCTTTATACAAAAATGAATTAAGGAAGGATAAAACCTGAAAGAAGATGCAAGAACTAAAAATTAGTAGTCCAAATTGCAGCAAAACTGCACCAGCACCTTCACCAAGATTAAGGCACACTAAGAACAAACACTCTTGAAGATCTTTCATAAACTCATTCAAATCCTTCTACTCTCACAAAAAACCTTTTATCTCTGTTTAAATCGTGATTGCACAACAACCTTTCATGTGAGAAGTTCATTTCTTTATATAGAAACCAGTTTCTAAGAAATTTAAAAAAAACAGTTAAAAAGCTGTTACAAAAAGAACAGGTTAAATTCAAAACAAACAAATTGTTTTTCTGAAGGACTGCCAGCTCATCTTAACTGAAATAATTGACTGAAACGAACTTTTTTGGGTGCCCTAACAAAATTTTGAAAAACCTTTCAGCAGTTCAAAAATAAATCTATTGTTTCACAAATAAATAAATTTATTTTGGTGCAGTAACCTGATTTTTTGAGAAAACTTTAAAGAGCGTTTTGGAAAACATTCAATCACTTCTTCTGCATAATCTTACCAACTTGATTAGGCATATAGGGTAGGTCATAAAGCAAAAGGCAACCTTAAACTCCCTTTATCCTATATACAAGATCACCTAACTACACATTACTGTTAGGTTTCATGGCTAGAACAAGACGGAGGGGGGGGTGAATTGTTTTCAAAAGATTTTCACAAATACTTTGCTTAGAATGAAACTTTAACAAACAACTCAGAAAAGCAATTCAAAAAACCAATACAATAGACAAACAAAAACTAGTATAAAAAATTCAATCGGTTAAAATTGCGATTTAATCGGTTGTTTATGACATCGGAAAATAAAACAGTTAAGGAGAGAAGAGATAGAGAGAATTACACACATAGTTTATGTTGAACCAAATGGTGTTCAAGCTTTGAAGAATCCAAACCCTTTGAAGGATGTTGAAGCTTGGTTGTGCTTGTTGTTGTTGTGTTGTTTTAGTTAGGATCTGGGGTAGATTGTGTATGTAATCCACCTCTTGATTGAATCCAATGCATAGGCATTCTCAATCCTTTTGAAAGAAAAATGTTTTTCAAACTAAGTTAAAAACAACCGATTTTTATACTTAGATGTTTTTAGAAAAGATTTAAAAACTGTTTTTCAAATGGTCGAGCTGTTAAAACCAAAACCGATTGATTCGAGGAAACAACCGATTGTTTGTTTTGGTACCATAACAAAAAAAACTGTTTTATCTTTGACTGAGCTATAAATGATTTAACTGCTTACTCTCCAGTCTTTAAATGCTTTGACCAATCTCTAAATGCAATTAAAGAGTTTGTTAACATTTGATAACAAACAACATCTTTGAATAAATTCAGAAAAACATATATGAGTAACAGAGATTTTGAGTACAGATTTCAAGTTGATCCTAAAATGTTTTTAAAATGGCTGATAGACTACCTTTTGGGGAAGGTGCTTCAATCAATAGACCACCTCTGTTTTGAGGTTTGAACTACCAATTTTGGAAAGTAAGAATGAAAATATTTATGGAATGTCTTGACAAAGGAATTTGGGATGCAATTGAAAATGGTCCTTTTGTCCCAAAGTTTGAAAAAGATGGATCTGTCATTGAAAAGCCTTGGTCTCAATGGACTGATTCAGAAAGCAAGAAGGCCAAATTTGATTGCATTGCCAAAAATATAATAACCTCTGCTTTAAATTCTGATGAGTTTTTCAGGGTCTCTCAATGCAAATCATCAAAAGAAATGTGGGACACCTTGGAAGTCACTCATGAAGGGACAAATGAGGTAAAGAGAGCTAGGAAGCATACTCTAATCCAAGAGTACGAGATGTTCAGAATGCTTAAAGGTGAAACAATTGCTGAGGTGCAGAAAAGATTCACTCACATCATCAATCATCTCATGAGCCTTGACAAGACCTTTGACAAGGAAGAGCTGAACATAAAGATCTTGAAATGTCTTGATAGAGCATGGTAACCAAAGGTAACTGCTATTTCCGAATCTAAAGATCTAACATCATTAAGTATGGCTTCTTTGTTTGGTAAGCTTAGGGAACATGAGTTAGAGATGAAAAGACTCAATGTTCAAGAAAGCGAAGACAAGCACAGAAAGAGCATAACCTTAAAAGCTTCCAAGCACAAAGGAAAACAAGAATCCAGTGATGATAGTGATGAGGAAAACCTTAGCTTGCTGTCAAAAAAGTTCAGCAAATTCTTGAAGAGAAACCGCAACAAGGACAACAGATAGGTATGGAAACAAGAAATCCAATGATTTTAATTCCAATAACTATACTTGTTTTGTTTGTGGTGAGCAATGTCATATAAAGGTAGATTGTCCAAACAAGAGCAAGGAGAAAAAGCCTAGCTACAAAGAAAAGAAAGGCAAGACAAAGAGAGCCTACATAGCTTGGGATGAAAATGAGGTATCATCATCAAGCTCTTCATCAAGTAAAGATGAGAAAGCAAACATCTGCTTGATTGCTGAAGATGATGATGAATCTTGCAGCTCAAGTAAGGTTAGTTCATGTGCTTCTTTAAATGAACAAAATTACAGTGAATTGCTTGAAGCTTTTCAAGAAACTCATGATGAAGCTAATCAATTGGTTCTTTCAAACAACCGATTGAAAGAACTTAACAACTGGCTGGAAAAGAGAGTGAAATCACTTGAAGATGAGATTGAAAAATCTAAAAATGATTTCAAAAATCCGGAAAATCATTTAAAAAATTCTTCTTGCAAGTGTGACACTCTCATTTGCGAAAATTGTGAAAAGCTTGAGAAAAAAATTCATTATCTAGTTGACACTGTGGACAAGCTTTCAAAAGGGAAATCTAACTTCGAAAATGTCTTGGCTTCTCAAAGCTGTGTTTTTGGAAAGGTTGGTTTAGGTTTCAATCCACAGAATCAACAAGATAAGTTTTCAAAAAAAAATTCAAGAAAGCTAGTAAAACAACCGATTGTTAAATCGAAACAATCGGTTGTTACATGCTTTTATTGCATGAAAAAGGGCCATTCGGTTAGATTCTGCAAAATAAGAAAATTCTCTGTTTCTAGAGGTTTCATGAAATGGATTCCTAAAGGGTGTGAGGTTCCAAATGAGAAGAAGAAATCTATTGGACCCACATTTGTGAAGGGACCAAATCTTGTTGCTTGAACTCATGCTTGTGCAGGAATTCTAAAGAATTATGAAGGACTAAGTAATGTGATCAAGTTCATGGAAGAAAAAGGCCATCATTGAAGTTGAATCAATGCTATGCATCTGTCCAAAGGCCCTCAACAGTGAAAAGACACTTCTTGATCATAAAGCACATGGCTCATTGAAGAAATAACATAAGGATAAGACTTTCCTTTCTCTGTTCTTAATTTCTGTTTTAAAGTCCTTTCTCATGGTTAAAAATCCTCTTTACAATGCTAAATGTCATTTGCTTTGAACTTTTTCTGCTCATGGTTAAAATTCAATATCAGTTTTAACTGCTGCAGAAAAATAACCGATTGTTTCTTCGAAACAATCGATTGTTTTGAATCTGACAGCACTGAAGAAATCAATTTAATTTCTATTTTGAATTTCTATCCATTGCAGATAAATTTAAAGAGAGAATCCTTGGTCAAAAGAACCTGTGTTGAAATTTGATCACGTTCAGAGAGAAGTTACAACAGTCATAAAGGAATATATTCCAAAATCAAAACAAGATAATGATCTTATTGAGAGTCAAAATCAAAATCAAAGAGAGTCAAAACCAGGGCTGTAAGGTCTGGAGGAAGGCTAGAAGGTTGGTTTTCTGGAGATAATGATCTTATTGAGAGGTATAGGTATGAAACAAGTATAAAAAAGATAAACAACCCCAAGGTTGTATGCTTTGATTGGCTGAAAAGTCAAAAGCTTGATAATGTAAGAAGGCTGCTCAAGGATCAATCTCTCAGAAAGTTCTTGGAGATGAAAGGAAACATCTACCCAGATTTGATAAGGGTGTTCTACACAAATCTCAAGTTTGAGGGAAACAATCTAGTTTCTCATTTAAAAGGTGTAGAAATGGAGATAACTCATGAGGTATGGGCTGCTGTTGCTGGTCTCAAGTTCTCTAGTCTTAGAATCAACAAGGGAAACCTTGGAGTAGTGGAGGATTTCAAAAAAATCCAATACTACAAGAGTTTCTTAAAGAATCAACATTCTCAAGTTAGAACATGCTCGGTTGGAGGTGTAAAGCTTGAGGAAAGGTTGCTAGCCCTCATTGTGACTTGGATTCTAACTCCAAGGGGGAGTAATCATTCAGTGCTTACTGAGGAAGATCTGGTGTATATCTTCTGCATCATGAAGAAAATCAAAATCAATTGGATCCACGTCATCAAAGAGCACATGCAAAAGGCTATGAGGTTAAGTGACTATCACTATCCATATGCTGTTTTGGTATCTAAATTTCTACTCTATTTTGAAGTGAACCTTGAAGATGAAACATCTGAGTTGGTCAAGTCAACTCAAGAGTTGAACAATGGATCACTCAACAAAATGGGTTTTACCAAAGTAGGTGGCAAATGGATTAGCAAATATGGTGACCTTGGTGCCTCATCTAGTGCTGCTGCTGATCTTGAACAAGAAGAACCTGCTGATATGGATGTTCAACATGAAGATCTACCTGAAGATTATCAAGATGCTGGACCTAGTGCTGATGCTGGAAATCAAGAAGAAAGGATGCAAACCATGTCTCCTTTTGAGAGACTCATGTTAAATAGGCTTGATAGCTTTGCGGAGAATCAAAGAAACCTCCATGATCTCTGTGTCAGTAATTTCCAGAGGATTGACAACAGGTTTGACAGCATGGATGCACGCTTCATGACTCTAGAGTAACAAATCGAAGCTGTCCAGAACCAAATCTTTGATCTTCAGTTTGCTGATGATGATGAATGAAGAAAAACAACCGGTTGATGTATCGAAACAACCGATTGTTTTTTATGGTTATATCAGTTTTTCAATTTTCTTTCCTTCTATTGTTGCTGTTTTAATTCTGATGTAATCAAAACAATTATCTCTTGTTTTATCTCTTCTTTTTGTCTATCTGTGAAGACAAATAGGGGGAGATTTATATGCTGTGTTTGATTTTCTGGTTTTCTGCAAAACAGTTTGCTATATTTTGAATGTTGTTTATCCTGATATTATGCTCTAATTTCTGTATTTGTTTCTGTGCTAACCAAATATTAGAAGTTCTATGCTTTGCTTAAAACTGTATCTTGCAGGAACTGTTTTAGATTCAATCAGGTACAACACAAGCATCAGGGATTTCTCTTCATCAAATAGGGGGAGATTGTTGAACCAAATGGTGTTCAAGCTTTGAAGAATCCAAACCCTTTGAAGGATGTTGAAGCTTGGTTGTGCTTGCTGTTGCTGTGCTGTTTTAGTTACGATCTGGGGTAGATTGTGTATGTAATCCACCTCTTGATTGAATCCAAAGCATAGGCATTCTCAATCCTCTTGAAAGAAAAATGTTTTTCAAACTAAGTTAAAAACAACCGATTGTTTTGTCGAAACAACCGATTGTTTATACTTAGATGTTTTTAGAAAAGATTGAAAACTGTTTTTCAAATTGTTGAGTTGTTAAAACCAAAACAACCGATTGTTTGTTTTGGTAGCATAACAAAAAAACTGTTTTATCTTTGACTGAGCTATAAATGATTTAACTGCTTACGCTCCAGTCTTTAAATGCTTTGACCAATCTTTAAATGCAATTAAAGAGTTTGTTAAGATTTTATAACAAACAACATCTTTGAATAAATTCAGAAAAACATATTTGAGTAACAGAGATTTTGAATACAGTTTTTTAGTTTTTCAAAGAGTTGAGTTTGCTTAGAGTTTGTGATTGATCAAAGTGTGTGGAATAGGATTCTGCTTATATTGATTTCAGATTATATTCTTTAACAAGTGTAATCCTTGTACTCCGTTGAACAAGTTTCGTTTGTGTGTTTGCTGAGATTTGCTGTGTGTTCTTCAGGGGATCAAGATCAGAAATCTTAGTGTTGGTGTGTTGGGCAAGAGAAGTGTGTGTCTTGAGGGGATCAAGGTCACTTTCTTGGTTGTGGTGTAAGTGATCAAGGTGTGGTTGCTTAGTAGATTTCCTCAGTGGTTTCTAAGAAGACTGGATGTAGCTGTGGGTTTCACTGGAGGGCTTGATGACTTCTGCTAGCTCTCCTTCTATATCCACTTCAAAATAGTGAAGGAACTTAGAAATCAAAATAGCATAAGGATAATGAAAGTCACATAACCTCATGGCTTTTTGCATATGCTCTTTGAGTGTGTGAATCCAGTTGATCTTCACTTTATTCATGATGCAGTAGATCAAGAGAAGATCTTCTTCAGAAAGAGTTGAATGGTTGTTCCCCCTATGATGGAAGAGGCCCCCTGCACCAACTCTATTGAAAGGCCACCAACATGTTAAATGGATTCAACCACTAGAGTTATTGATATTGATCCTGCCAGTTGACCTGGGTCGTCTCTACGAGTGGCTTGTACTCACGAGCTAGAGCACCTTCGTTCCCTCTTGTGTATGAGTACCTGAAAAAGAAGAACAAAGGGGCGCCCTCGCGGCCGTTTGCACTCCGACGCTCAAGTCAGCCAGCGAGAAACATCAAAGGTGACGCACCCCCGTATCGGAGCACTTGGACGAATGCTCTGAGGGTGGTCGAAAACTGTACAGAAGGACTGAAACTGTGTGGCCCTAGTTGCCTTGTGCCCACAGCTGGGTGCGCCGTCAAGAACAACTAGGGTTTAATGCTCTGTGTAATTATCAAAAGCGTACCTCTGCAGACTCTGTTAAAGTTACCTTTGTAGCTACATAGAGAAAGGTTCTTGACCTTCTTAGGAATCAACTTGAGTGGGACAATAGTTAGGCACTTTTTCTTAGAATTGGATCATTGTTCTAAGTCAAGAACTCTCCAAAAACTAGCACCAATTCCAAACTCATATGGAAGTTCCAATTATAGTCAAATTGAACCGAACAAAATGGAACAAAAGATAAGCAAACTGAATTAGAAGTGCTGGAAATTAAAATGCACCGAACCAAAACAGAAAAGAATAAGAACAGCTGCTGGAAAATGAAAAATAACCAAACCAAAACTCAAGAACACAAGCTAAACATGAACAATTGAAAGAGTAGGAAGAAAGGAGAAGAGAAAAGCTTATGGAGATGGAAGAGAAGGTGAGTGATCACGCCACTAGAAGGATGGTTGCTCCTAGATAAGTGTGTTGCCGCCACTTGAGGACACCATGGATCCTTCAAGATAAGACTAGAGAAGAAGGCTCAAAAGCTCTCCAATGCTCACTCAAAAATTGAGTATAGTTTCTTTACTCTGATTCAATTCTGAAAAATACAAGGGCTGCACCTTAATTTATAGCCTAAGGTGCTGAAATGTAAGCTACACAAATTCAAAAAACTCCCTCCTAAAAGCTTCTAGAATTGGCGCCTAAAACAATGCATGAGGAAGGTGTGATCCCTTCTCTCACTTTGGCACCTCCTTATTTACTCCTACACCTATCTACTAACACACCGCCCCTAAAACTCCTAAGTAAAGACTAAAAGATGCTTTAACAATAGAGGTTTCTAATGTTTCCCTCTAAGCACCTTCAACAATATTCTTTATTATTTAATACTTGGCCTTGCCCTTCATGAGATGAACTAGGGCTTTTTGGGCTTTGGCCTTCTTGGGCTTGGGCTTGGTCTTTGGGCCTCATCTTTTGCTAAGAATAATAAGAAGAACTTTAAATGTGAGGGCGAATGATCTTGTCCTTCATTATTAAAAGCCTTCTTTATTTGATTCGCATCATTTGTAGCTAGGTTTCTTCTCTCTCCAGGTTGTTATGCTTTTGGACACGTGGCTCGCATCCAGCCCTGCACGTGTCGCCATCTGGGCTGAGCTAGCAGGTAGCGCCCAGCCCTACACGTGTCATCATCTGAGCTAAGGTAGCTTGAGCGTCATTTCTCCATCGCTCCCAACCCTACACGTGTCATCATCGGGATTGGGGCAACTTAAACGTCATTCTTTGTGTAGTAACCAGCCGCACAGCTAAGTCTTCAACTCAAGGGGCAACCTGGCACGTAATGCGCTGTGAAACACCACCCGACAAGGCGAGTATCGGATGCAACAACGTGCATCATCTCTATGATATCGCTCGTCGCGAATGGCACCCTCCTTACTGCTACGCCATGCAGGTTCTAGCTTGGGAAACCTTGCCACCAACGAATGTCCACTTTGGGAATCCTGTCACTGATGAGCAAGGTGTTTCCCCCAACCCACTCGACTTTCATGCCCCAAGCTGGTGCCACCATCGTCTTATTGAACTTACACGCTTGGAATTACCCTTCTGAGCCTTAGACAGCCTTAACTAAGTTCGCTGGGAGACCCGGCGACGTGCTCCTTGTGGCGGTGTGTAAACCACCCGATCTCCTAGCATTCTCATACGGCGACTGCGACGCAACTCTGGTGACCGCCGGTTACGCACACCGGCGATCGGAGAACGCCAATCCACTGATCGGCGACTATGCCCACTTCCGAGCCATTCATCCTTTCTAGCCTACGCGTTCCATTGAGCACGCCCCACTTGAGCACGTGCAAGACACGTCATCACGCCTGATGACCTGGTCGGTACATAGCCCATGGGCTTCCCTTATCTGGAGTGCAATGTATAATCTTATGGCCACTTGGGCTCTAACTTGAGCGCTGTATCTCTCGCGCCATCATACTCCGTGGGTGCCCCTTTGACTCGACCATTTATTCTGTGCGGAGGGTCCCATAGTGCCGCCGCCCAACTTTAGGGCGATGTCTACACTCGGCGACGTCTTACTCGGCGACGTCTTACTTCTGTGCGATGCTTCTCTTGGGCGATGGGCGATGATCCATCTTGGCGGTGGCACATCTCGGCGATAACCGATCATTTATACTACCGAACGCCGCTTCTACATACGGCGACTACGTTGACTTCTTGACCACCTACCTTTCTCTTCTCCACGTCATCACACCCGATGACCTGGTCGGTATCCACTTCAAAATAGTGAAGGAACTTAGAAATCAAAATAGCATAAGGATAATGAAAGTCACATAACCTCATGGCTTTTTGCATATGCTCTTTGAGTGTGTGAATCCAGTTGATCTTCACTTTATTCATGATGCAGTAGATCAAAAGAAGATCTTCTTCAGAAAGAGTTGAATGGTTGTTCCCCCTATGATGGAAGAGGCCCCCTGCACCAACTCTATTGAAAGGCCACCAACATGTCAAATGGATTCAACCACTAGAGTTATTGATATGATTCAAATAACATGATAAAGATATAATATGAACATGTTATGGATTCAATAAGAGTTGCAATATGATTAGGCACTTTTTAAGAATTGGATCAATGTTCTTAACATTCAAGAACTCACCAGAACACAAGTAACCAAGCCAAACTCATATAGAAACCCATAACATGGCATATGAATCGATTAAAACAAGAGAGAACACAAATGAATCCATTAAAACACAAGGAAACACAACCAAAATCACAAGAACAGAAAACTATAAGAAACTACCGAACAAAAACACAAAACAAGCAAGTTCTGCCGATTGAAATAACCAGAAACATCAAAGACATGTTTTAGAGTTTGTTTTGGAATGGAAATGGATGAAGAAGATGAAAAGAACTAGGAAACTTATGTGGTTGTAGCTCTTAGAGATGTGCACACCACTTGAAGGATGAAAGGCTTCAAGATGAGTGTAGTTGCCGCCACTTGAGAGTCCAAGAATGCACTCAAGATAAGACTAGAAGATAACAAGACACAAGTCTCTCTCAATTCACTCACCAATTTGGGAGAGGTTCTTTACTCACAAAATCAATTCTTATTATTTTAAAGACTTAAGCACTGCTTTTATAATAGAGAGGGCTGATCACGAAGTACAAGAGAAGCTTTTGATAGCTCACCTTCCAACTCTTTCTATTCTAGGGCCTAAAGGAGTGTGAAGAGACAACTTTCTAGTTTCTTCCTAAAAACTAACGCCTAAGGTACTTACAAAATAGGTGTCTTTTTGGTTTCCCTCTTAGTACTTTCGTAAACACTACTCTTATATGTTTTACAAATTTATACAAAAGAAATTACAAAGAAAGATATTAATTGAAGCCCATTCTTGAATTCTTGTTGGCTTTGTGCTTGATCCTCTCTTTATTTAATTCTTCTTTAATTTTTTAGAAGACTAGAAGGAAGAACATTAAATGTTTGGGTGGATGGCCTCTTCCTCCATTAGTAAAATCCTCTTCCTTTTTTATCTCCATCATGCTCACCGAGTTGGAGAGAATTCGTCCACGAATTCTGAATCCCTGCATATAACAAAGTCAGTTTACTATCAAATTTAACAGGTGAATAAGAGAAAGGCAAACATGACTTAGAATTTGTAAGCAGTGGGAGTTCAGAAAAGGAGGTCTTATAGACAGAACAAGTTGGAAAAAATTGTTTGGGAATGATGATATTTTTTGGAAAAAGTCCTCTTAAAGGGTGAAAACCATTAGTAGGTATGAAAAAATCATTCCTAACATTCTTTAACCAAGATGGTGGTGAAGTAAGAACCTTTGGTAATGAAAAAGATAAGGAAGGAAAACACCTTGGAGATGAAATGATAAGACCCATGTCAACTTGGCCTTCTTTGTCTTTTTCATTGTCATTTGTGGTAAGTGGTTGAGTTAGGTCTTGTTTTACCTTGTTTTTCATTAATGTTCGTTTTTGTGGACAATGAAGAGCTATGTGCCCAAAACCTAAACATTTAAAACATTTTATATTTGAAGTTTTGGTAGGTGACTTAGGAGTAGAAGGATTTGGAGTAGAAACGTTTTTTGGAGATGTGGTTTGTTTGGAAAAATTGGAAGGAGAAATTTGAGTAGAAATTTTGTGTGCATCCTTCCTAGAAGAGTTGTAGAAACCATCATCATGAGTATTTTTGAAAGTTGTTTTCAAAAGATATTGATCCTGCCTGTTGACCGGAGCGCTGGAGAATGCCTCGTCAAAGGATCGACGTGCGCGCCGCTTCCCACCTCCGTTCCTCCTCTGGATCTATCTCAAGAACCTGCAAAGAAACGATACGGCGCCGCTGCGGCCGATCGCACTCCGACGCTCAAGTCAGTGACGGTATCACCAAATACTAAGAACTGGAACCGTGCAAATCTCTCTCACAAACAGCTCTGTCACTCGCAAGCGTAAAGTGTATGAACTAAACGTGCGTACCTTAGAAAATCTGTTAGGAACTCTTATATACCTGGTGGTTTTCTCTCCCCTGGCAGTTACAGACTTGGACACGTGGCTCGTATCCAACTGTACACGTGCCATCATCTGGAGGCTCCCTGACTTGGCGCTACTTCTATTCTCATTTTGGCTAAGTTACCTATGCATGGTGCTGCCCAGTGCATAGCTAACTCAGGAGTGCGATCTCTACTGAAACTGGCGAGGTAGGGCCTTCATACACCTTCCCTGTGGTCTCGCCGGCCGCCTTCATAATCTGCTTCTCTTTTAACTTCGGCGATGTGCTTGTTCTGGCGATCTCCGACTTCCTGGTCGCCTGAGTCTGCATCTGGCGATCGCCTATTCTGGTAAGCTGAAGATCGGAACACGCCAACTTAACTATCGGCGACTACACGTGCCTCCCGACTTCCTTCCCAACTGTCAACCTGGCGCCTTGTCAACACGCCTACACTGTAACAGGATGCCACGTCATCGCATCCGACCATCAGGGCGGTACACAAGCCCCCCAGTCTTAAGCGAAGACTTGTCTAGCGAAAAGATTGAAAAAGCCTTCGTTAACACCGGTCTACGTGGCATGGGCGCAGAATTCCAAGCGGTAGTACTTTCTGCTGCTCTGACGCTCCACCAAACTCTTCGCGCATCATTTGACACGTGGCTCTCATCAACGGCCATCTTCATCTGCCGTTAGCGCTTCCCAAAACCGTTCGAAAACCCTTAAACCCCTTACGCTCCTACTGTTCCATCACTTTCTTCACACTCGCATACGCTCTCATTTCTCTCTGCGAAAGCTCTCGACGTTCCTCGACGCTCTAGATCACCACCTCCCTTTAACATTCTCCCGATCATCGAAAGGTAACTACTTTCCTTCATCTGCTGGGTTTTCTTGCATTTTCACCGATTTGCATCATCCTGTAACTGTCTGGTGCATACGCTGTGGGCTGTTTTTCCATTTCTCCTTCTGCGTGACTTAGGGCTTTGCCGATTGTCGCAACGAACTCACATTCGTTCGTCTTTCACCTTCCTTTCATGATCGAGTCAGCCTTTGTAACCCTCCTGATTATTTTTCCTTCCTCCTTCGTTTGCAGTTGCTACCATGACTCGCACGAAGATCACCCCGAACCCCCCTCCGTCAGCGCGAAACCCTCCTTCACAAGCACACGACTCTACGCAAGTTCGTGGTGCTCCCTCTTCGCAGGCTGTGAGGCCCGCGTCTTCTCAAACCACCCTGGCCCAGGCGACTCCACCAAACGCTGGAGGAGCCCCCACCCCACTGCCAGACTTCAAGACGTTATACTCATGGGCTAACTCAACCCTCTTAAAGGAAACGTCGTCGGTGAACACCGCGGGAGCGGTTCTGCGATTGACCAATGGGGACGAGGCCCACCAATCATTCCACAAGGAGCACGATGAGAGAATGATGGTGCTGCCTTGCCCAGCCACTCTGCCAGTGTGCGCTGATGATAAAGTGAGCGCCGACGGGCCCTTCTGCTTCGTCTACACCACTCTCTTCAATAAGGTTAAACTCAGGTTCCCTCTCACTCGATTTGAGAGGGAACTCCTAACCGAGCTCAATATCGCTGCCGCCCAGCTTCACCCCAACAGCTGGGCGTTTGTCCGAGCTTTTGAGGTAACGTGCGCCCACCTGGGGTTGCCCGCGTCAGTGGACGTGTTTTTATTCCTGTTTGAGGCCAAGCACCCAGGAGATCGCCTGTGGGTCAGCCTGAACGCCATTGCTGGAGATCCATTTTCACCATCTTCCAGCAGTCGTACAAGGATTGGAAGGGGAAATTCATCCAGGTTCGCGCAAACGACAAAGACCCTTCCCTTCTCGACGGTTTCCCCTTGTACTGGGTGGACAAGGGGAAAAAGGAGTCCAAGAGCTGCTTCAGGAGGCCCAGAAGTCCTGATAGCATGGGAGCTTTGGACAAAGACCTTTGTCTCTTCTGGAAGAGGGTGGCAGATGCCCACATAACATTCTTGACCCCCACCCTGATTTCCTTCGAGTTCTTTGAGGACCAGTTGGAATTTCAAATAGGTTAGGACGCTACATCTTTGTCTTGACATTGCTTCTGATATTGTTTCTGGGCGTCTTGTGCAATACACACAAGACTTTGGCTTTATCTTTTCTGCGTATGCCTGCTTTTGCTGCCTTATTGTCTTGTACACTTACCCCTTTCTCCTTCGAGCTAACTTATGCACTTTCATTTCATGTAGACACCATGTTGGGTAAGAACATGCTCGCCGATTTAAAGGCGCTCGCCCGCAATCATGGGTTGGCGACCGGCTCCCAGACGGTTCCCAACTCAGCGGTCGAGAAGGCCATCATCCAGGGGCGATCACCGCCTAAGGCGCCCACCCAACGAAAGAAACTGGTCCTTAAGAGGCCAAAGCGGAAGGCCCCCCAAGTTGTCCAAGAGGATGAGGAAGAGGACGACGAGGTCACAGAGGATGGCCTTGTCACGAAAAGGAAGAGGGTGGCACCATCTTCTCCACCTGCCCCGCCCCCTCTTCCAGCTTCAACACCACCATCAACACCCGCTCCTCCTTCTTCACCACCAGCACCACAAGCCCCTTCACCACCAGTCCAAGCAGTTCCATTGGCCACTGCACCACCTGCAACTGGGGCCCAAGAGCCAAACTTCTTAGAGGACCCCCCGAGCGCCTCTACACCACATATATCAGCAGGAGGGGGCCCTCCTTCCAACACTTCAGCTGCAGGAATCGTTCCAATCGGGGATGAGGTCGCTCACACCTCTCCAATCCTAATCACCGAGTCCCCGATTGCGTCGCCACGCCAAGAAGCAACCACCGAAAATATTGCTAAGGAAGGTGGCGACGAGAACCCCCAACAAGCCCCCCTGGCGCCTCTCCAAGCTGCAAATCTTTCCCTCGAGGTCACGAGGATGTGGGAACCTCTGACTGCTAAACTCAAAACCATTGCAGAGGATATCCCATCAATCATAACGAAAGCTGTGGAGAGCTCCACCAGGCGGCTACAGGATGATATCTACAACCTCAAGACCGAGAACAGCACAATGAAGGTCGAGGTGGAGAAGGTGTCATTCAGCCTAACGCTCGCGGAAATGGAACATTCTCGAGTGGAGGATGCCCTAAACACCGAGCTTAGGCTTGCGCGCAAGGAAGCTGTTGACCTTCGCCGCAAAGTCCATGAACTTGCCCAAGAAAAAGTCGAACTTGAAAGCAGAATCGTGCCTCTACGTACCAAGGCGAGCGACCTGGAGGCTCAAATTCAAGCCAATGCCGATAAGGTACAGAAGCTGGAGCAAAGGTCGATCGACCGCGATAAGCTACTTGGGCAAGTAGAGAAAGCAAGAGACGACGCCATGGCTGATCTCTCCGAGGCAAACAAAGAGAAGGTGAAGATGGCTGCCGAGTTGGCCCAAGCTCAAACAGAATCCAAGAAGGTGGCTGACGACCTTCTTCAAGCTCAAGAGACCAACAAACAACTCCGAAAACAGGTCGAAGAGCTGGAGCAGCAGAACAAGGAGCTTAAGCAGCAGGTTGAAGGATTTCAAAAGCAAATTGAAGAACTTAAGCTAAGCTCCGCTCAGATTCTGGTTGCCGGGTTTGATGCCGCTCGAGAACAGTTCGCATGCCTATTCCCTGATCTCGACCTCAGCATGGTGTCATTAAACAATGAAGTAGTAGATGGAAAGGTCGTTCCCGCCGAAGGCTCAACCAATTCCACCCCATCTGCTTCTTTATAAATTCACCTGTATTTGCCTTGTAAAAAACTCTTGCACACGTATTTTGAACAGCTTCTTATTTCAATATCGAAACTTGGACATTTCTTCCGACTCCTTTTGAGCGCTTTACTTTCTTTGTATGTTTAACTCTGCTGCGTTTAACTTAGCGATTTTGCAAACATGACCTTTGGCGTAACTGCTTCGAGCCGATTCAAACTTAAGCAATAATCGCTTTAAACAACTTGTACCCCTGAGGCACTAACCTGACCGTAAGAAAAGTTCCAAGCAACGAACTGTGATTCGATCATCGGTTCAAACAACGTCCCACTCGACCCGCTTTATCAAACAAGTCTTTCAACCTTCTCGCCGTGTTTGAACTTTTCACGATCACCTAGACCTCTTGGTAACACCAGCTTTCCTTAGCCTCAGGCCCTGGCAGTCATTTCTTTATCTGAGGCAGAAATGCCCTTTGGGATCTTCCTTTACCTCCCTGAACCCCAGAGCTAGAGACTGGCTGGCTAGGCGTTCTCTTCGAACCTACCTTAGCCACCTTTCAAGCTTCTTCCACCCTCTTCGCCATACCTGAACTCGTTCAAGACGAGAAGGATTTTATCTTGCCTATACTCGCGCACAAGCGAGAAGGTCTTTTAACTCGCCTGAACTCGCTCATCGGCGAGAAGGACTTTTACTCGCCTGAACTCGCTCATCGGCGAGAAGGACTTTAAACGGCCTTAACTCGCTCGACGGCGAGAAGGACTTTGTCTGGTGCCTCAACTTGCCCAGGGTGTACATCTCCTCCCCCCCTGGATGCACTGTGGACCTTTTCTTTCTCACGCCTGCACTCGCTCGACGGCGAGGAGGTCTTTGATGGGCCTTAGTTCGCACAACGGCGATAAGGACTTTATCCGGTGCCTCAACTTGCCCAGGGCGTACATCTCCTCCGCCCTGGATGCACTGAGGACCTTTTCTTTCTCTCGCCTGCACTCGCTCGGCGGCGAGGAGGTCTTTAACTTGCCTCTACATTGCCCCAGGGGTTCCATCTTCTCGCCCCCAGAAACATGGAGGACTTTTTACTCTTTCTCGCCTGCACACGCTCGACGGCGAGGAGGTCTTTTACTTGCCTCAGGACGCGCGAGAGCGTTGAGGTCTTCCATCTGGTGCCTCCGACCGCCGAAAGACGATGAGGACTTAAAAACTTAACTGGTGCCTCTAATCGCCGAAAAACGATGAGGACTTTAAAAACTTAACTGGTGCCTCTAATCGCCGAAAAACGATGAGGACTTTAAAACTTTAGAAAACACGCGACATATCTTTTCGTGCCTTAAATCATGTACGAATGACAAGGTCTTTCTTCGAAACTTTTGGAAATAACACATATGCAATCTGAAAACACCTTATACTTTCGAAAACTCTTCTTTTATTGGGTGGCCTCATTAAAAACCCTCCTTAGGGAAAAAAGAGTGCCCCCTTGAAACTGTTTTAACAGAGACATTGCAATGTAATATTTGTGTTTGTCTTTACTTACAAAGCTCTTAGCTATAGTACAACTTCAGGTGTGTGGCGTTCCAGGTACGAGGGATCGCCCCCCTTCCAGCGTCTCCAAGCGATAGGCTCCGTTCCCGAGTGCCTCGGTTATTCTGAACGGTCCAGTCCACTTGGGTGATAGCTTATTCTCCATCTCGTACTGATGGGCCTTTCTCATCACCAGATTGCCTTCTCTAAACTGCCTTGGCATCACCTTTGAGTTGTACCTTCGCTCGACCCTTCTCTTCACCGCCTCAGCCTTCAGCCTTGCCTCCTCCCTGACTTCGTCCAGCAGATCCAGGTTCAGTCTTCTCTCTTCATTCGAGTCTTCCTCTACAAAGTTCTGGAATCTCGGCGAGCTCTCCTGAATCTCGACTGGAATCATGGCATCACACCCATAGACCAAGCTAAACGGGGTCTCATGGGTTCCTGACTGCTCGGTGGTGTGGTACGCCCAAACTATTCGGGGTACCTCCTCAGCCCAACTTCCCTTGGCTTTCTCGAGCCTTCTCTTCAAACCTCTCAGCAACACCCGGTTAGCCGATTCCACCTGGCCATTAGTCTAAGGGTGCTCGACGGATGCAAACACTTGCTGAATTCCGACCCCTTCGCAAAGCTTCTTCAACAGGTGGCTCGCAAACTGAGTCCCATTATCTGATACCAGGCGCTTAGGCACTCCAAACCGGCACACAATATTCTTCCATACGAAGCCTTCGATCTTGTGCGCGGTGATCTGGGCCACTGGTTCTGCTTCAATCCACTTGGTGAAATACTCAATCGCCACCACCAAGTACTTCATCTGCCTGATCGCCAGTGGAAAAGGTCCCAGGATGTCGATTCCCCAAGTATGAAACGGCCAAGGGCTATAGATCGACTTCAACTCCTCGGGAGGTGCCTTGTGCCAATCGGCGTTCTGCTGGCATTGTTTGCAGCACTGGGCATACTTCTTGCAATCTTCTCTCATGGATGGCCAATAGTAGCCTGCACGGAGAGTCCTCGCGGCCAGAGCTCGACCCCCGACGTGACTTCCACATATTCCTTCGTGTAGCTCTGCCATAATCCTCGTGCACTTCTCGCCGTGTATACATTCCAGGAGTGGGTGAGTGAATCCAAACCTGTACAGATCGCCATCAATCAATGTATACTTGCTGGAATTTTTCTTTACCTTCCTAGCTTCTGTTGGATCTAGCGGGAGGAGGCCATCCGCCAGGCACCGCTTGTACTGTGTTATCCAAGTGTCTGGCTCGTGGGTGGCACAGACATGCATCACATCCACTTTCTCTCCTCGACATGCTCTAATTCTCGGCGATCTCAGAGTTTCTTGCGTCAAAGACTTATGGCTTCTCGCTGCTCTCTCCGTCGACCTGCTTATCTGAAGGACCAGGTGATCTGCTACAAATGCCCTCGGCGTCTTCAAAGTTTCTTGAATCACTGTCCTCTGCCTACCCCCCTTGCCTGAGCTGGCGAGCTTAGCAAGCAAGTCAGCTCGGGCATTCTGTTCTCGGGGCACATGCACCACTTCAAAAGAGGCAAAGGAACTCTTCAATTCCTGCACATACGCCAAGTAAGCCGCCATTTGTGGATCTTTAGCCTGGAACTCGCCTGTTACTTGCCCTGTGACTAACAGCGAGTCACTCTTAGCCATCAGCACTCTGGCTCCCATTTCCTTAGCCAGCAGAATCCCGGCGATCAGCGCCTCATACTCTGCTTGATTGTTGCTGGCTTTGAAGGCGAATCTCAATGATTGTTCGATCAGCACGCCGTTGGGTCCTTCCAATATGACTCCAGCACCGCTACCCTGCTGGTTTGACGATCCATCCACCGAGAGTACCCAACGGAAATCGTCTCCTTCAACCCGCGTCGCCTCTGAAGAGAGCTCGACTACAAAATCTGCAAAGATTTGCCCTTTGATCGGGCCTCGAGGCTCATATTTAATGTCAAACTCTGACAACTCGACTGCCCACTTCACCATTCTTCCTGCAACGTCAGGTTTCTTCAAGACCTTCTGGATGGGCAGGTCAGTCATCACCAGTATTGTGAACCCAAAAATTCCTCTTTCAGTCAAGAGAAAACCCAAAAATTTTCCAGCCTCCACGCCGAAAATGCATTTCTCCGGGTTGAGCTTCAACTTGAACTTGGCGATCGTCGTGAACAATTCTTCCAAGTCGGCAACGTGCTTGCTTTTCTCCTGCGAGGTCACGACCATGTCATCGACGTAAGCTTGCACGTTCCTTCCCAGCATTGGTGCAAGTACTCGGTCCATCAGCCTCTGGTACGTGGCCCCCGCATTCTTCAGCCCAAACGGCATCACCTTATAGCAGTAGCACGACCTCTCCGTCATGAAGGCTGTTTTTTCTTCATCCATGGGATGCATCTTGATCTGATTGTAGCCCGAGAAGGCGTCCAGGAAACTCAGCAGCTTGCACCCTGCAGCACTATCAACCAGGGCATCAATGCTTGGTAAAGGATACGAATCCTTTGGGCAAGCCTTATTCAGGTCGGTGAAATCGACGCACATGCGCCATTTCCCGTTGCTCTTCTTCACCAGCACGACATTCGCCAACCACTCAGGGTACTGGACTTCCCTGATGTGGCCTGCAGCGAGGAGTTTCTGGGTCTCATCCTTGATCGCCTGCCTCCTCTCTTCATTAAATTTCCTCCTTCTTTGCCGCACCGGTCTCACCATGTTGTCCATCGCCAGATGATGGCACAAGAAGTCGGGATCGATCCCGGGCATGTCCGAAGCGGACCAGGCAAACGCGTCCAGATGCCGTTCAATCACCTTGGCGATCTGGTCCTGGAGATCGACCTCCAGAGATCTTCCGAGCTTGAAAACTTTCCCCCCGATCTCCTTCTCGAGCCACTGCTCGACGGGCTTGGGCCTTGATTCTCTGGCGATCACCGCCTTGGCGATTCCGAGTTCCCTTGCTTCCTCCGGGCGATTCCGCGCCTCTTCCTCCTCCAGGCCAGCATTCCTCTCCCCCAGCCCAGCATCTACCATCTCTACGTCCCTTCCGGCGGCCTCCTCCATTATCGGCGGTCTGGGCTTCACACCAGGCGGTGGGGTGGTTGTGACATAGCTCACTGATCTTTTATTTTTCAGGCTATTCTCATAGCACTTTTTCGCTTCCTTCTGATCAGACTTTATCGTGATTACCACCCCTTTCATGGACGGCAGCTTCACCTTCATGTGCCGAGTCGATGGAATTGCGCCTATCCTGTTAAGGGTGGGCCTTCCCAGCAGGATGTTATATGCTGAAGGGGCGTTTACGATGAGGTACTTGATTTTCTCCGTCCTCGACCCAGCCTCATCGGTAAACGTGGTTCTCAGCTCAATGTACCCCCTGACTTCCACCTGGTCGCCAGCGAACCCATACAAGCACCCTCCATAGGGCCTTAGCTGGTCAAGGGGCAATTCTAGCTGCGTGAAAGTCGGCCAGAACATCACGTCTGCCGAACTTCCTTGGTCCACCAGAACTCGGTGAACCTTCCTCCCCGCCGTGATCAACGAAATAACAATGGGATCGTTGTCGTGAGGCACAACGTCCCGAAGATCCTGCTTGGTGAACGTAATGTCCACTTCGGGCGAGTGATCTTCAAACATGTCCACCGACATCACCGATCGCGCGTACTTTTTCCTCTGCGATGCGGTGCATCCACCACCTGAGAAACCCCCTGCAATGGTGTGGATCTCCCCATGGATAGGCATCTCGTGTTGCTGGGCTTCTCCCCCTGCCGGCTGGGAACTCGACGCTCCTCCGGTCCTTCTGTCCAGCAGATAGTCGTTTAGGAACCCGCTCTTAACCAGATCGTCGAGCTGGTACCCTAAAGACAAACACGAGTCCAGGTTGTGGCCAAAGCACTGGTGGAACTCGCACCAGACATCCGGCTTCGACCCTAACACCTTGTCGCCCACCTTCTCGGGCGCCTTCAACCTAGCAGATATGTTAGGGATAGCGATCAGGTCCGCTAGTCCCATGACGAATTTGTGCTTAGGCGGGCGATTGTATTCCCGGCGTGCTGGTTGTTGGCGTGCTGGCGCTTGGCTTCTTCCCTTGTTTCTCCTATCGTAAGGATAGCGAGTCCTTTGATCCTTTCTGGCCGCCGCTGCCGTTTCCAGCACCCTCTGTGGCTGGATCCTGGTCTGGGCGCGTGGCCTGACGGGAGCCACACTGCCTCTCTTCTCGGCGACCTCACTCTCGTCGGCGATGTGAGCCACCGCAAGCCGCCTGACTTCAGCAAACGTCGCTGGATGAGCCCTGATCAAGGCTTCGCAGAATGGCCCTGGCTGCACGCCCTTCTTGAAGGCATAAACCAGCATTTCTTCATCCTTGGCCGGCGATCTGACCATCTGTGCTCCGAAGCGATTGAGGTAGTCTCTGAGGGACTCCCCAGGTACTGCCTTATATCAAACAGATCATAGGACACTCTGGGCGGTGCCTTGTTCACAATATACTGCTCGACAAAGATTTTCGAGAATTGCTGAAAATTAGTTATGTGGCCATTAGGCAGGCTCACAAACCACTCCATCGCCGTTCCTGGAGCGTGCTCACGAACATCTTACAATAGACAGCATCCGACCCCCCTGACAGCATCATCTGTGTGTGGAACGTGGTCAGATGAGCCTCTGGATCTTCCACGCCAGTGAAAACAGCTTTAACCGGGACCACGCTCGTGGGAATTGGCGTGTCGGTAATCGCCTGAATGAAAGGCATTGGGAAAACACGAGGCGGCGTCGACGGTGCCACCTCTTCAGCGGAAGAACGAACCTGCTGCTCCTGAAGAGCTCGACGTAGCTCCTCAGCTACCTTGCTGAGCTCCTCGTTTCTGGCGCGAGAGGCGACCAGGTCTTCATGTATCCTTGCCTGCTCGACGCGCGAGGCTTCTACAGTGGCCTGCAATGAGCGCATCATTTCTGCCATCTGCGCCATGGTCATGGCGGCGTCGCCTTCAGCTGCGACGGGAGCCACGGGACTGGAACGATTGCTCCTCATCTTTCTCATCAACTTCAGCGAACCACAGAAATACAGCAAATAACACTTCAACCACGAACGAACCAGCGATCAATCGGGGAAAACTCAAGAAACTGCGTAAGAACTTCAAGAACACCGCAAACCTTCGAAGGAAATCGCAGCTTCACCAAAAACCACCGTTTCCCCGCGAACCAAACAACCACTCGAAAGAACTCGAATCCACCGATCGAAAAGCCAAACGAACGGTTCAAAACATAAACTTCACCGAACGAAACTCAAAGAAACCAAGAACGACGGTTGCACCAGCACACAACCGCGCAGAAAACCTCGAAAACCTCCGCGAACTCACGTTGTGGATGGGAGCACGTTTTACACGGCCCCACGGTGGGCGCCTGATGATCCTGCCTGTTGACCGGAGCGCTGGAGAATGCCTCGTCAAAGGATCGACGTGCGCGCCGCTTCCCACCTCCGTTCCTGCTCTGGATCTATCTCAAGAACCTGCAAAGAAACGATACGGCGCCGCTGCGGCCGATCGCACTCCGACGCTCAAGTCAGTGACGGTATCACCAAATACTAAGAACTGGAACCGTGCAAATCTCTCTCACAAACAGCTCTGTCACTCGCAAGCGTAAAGTGTATGAACTGAACGTGCGTACCTTAGAAAATCTGTTAGGAACTCTTATATACCTGGTGGTTTTCTCTCCCCTGGCAGTTACAGACTTGGACACGTGGCTCGTATCCAACTGTACACGTGCCATCATCTGGAGGCTCCCTGACTTGGCGCTACTTCTATTCTCATTTTGGCTAAGTTACCTATGCATGGTGCTGCCCAGTGCATAGCTAACTCAGGAGTGCGATCTCTACTGAAACTGGCGAGGTAGGGCCTTCATACACCTTCCCTGTGGTCTCGCCGGCCACCTTCATAATCTGCTTCTCTTTTAACTTCGGCGATGTGCTTGTTCTGGCGATCTCCGACTTCCTGGTCGCCTGAGTCTGCATCTGGCGATCGCCTATTCTGGTAAGCTGAAGATCGGAACACGCCAACTTAACTATCGGCGACTACACGTGCCTCCCGACTTCCTTCCCAACTGTCAACCTGGCGCCTTGTCAACACGCCTACACTGTAACAGGATGCCACGTCATCGCATCCGACCATCAGGGCGGTACAGATATGATTCCACCTTGATGGCTACGCGAACCACTTTAATTAAAGAAGAGTACTCATTTAATTCTACAAATTCTCTAATATTTTTTCTCAAACCACGTACAAACCATTTTATCTTTGACTCTTCATTAGCATGCATATTCATTTTAGTCAAAGTTGTTTCAAAATCTTTAAAGTATTCATCTACCATCTTATGTCCTTGAGGAAGCCTTTGGAACTTCAACAAGTGTTGCTTCCTAGAAGGAGGAACAAACCTTGCGCGCATACACTCTTTCAAATCATTCCAAGAAACCACGGGAGATCTCTTGTTATATCCAATGTCCATTACAAGGCTATGCCACCATTTCTTGGCATAATTTATGAATTCTAAAGACGCTATTTTCACCTTTTGGTCTTCATGGACCCCATAGGCTTTAAAAATTTGTTCACATTTAGCCTCCCAATCTAATACACATGAGGATCACTATCACCACTAAAGCTAGGTACTTTTACAATTTGAAAATAAGGTAATGCCACATGTTGGCACCTATCTTCATGAGAATGATGGTGATGTCTCCTCCTTATATGTTCCTCTTCATGGTCGTGAGCATTGGAAGAACCTCTAGAAGAATGTCTATGAGAATGGTGGTTTCCATGGATAGAAGTGGATGACCTATCTTGCTTCAATTCAACTTTTTTTAATTTTTCCTCCAACTTTTTCATAGCTTCATCCTTTAGAGCAAGGGCGTGTTTTACCTCTTTTAATTCATTAAGAATATAAGCTCTATGAGCAGAGTGTGGTTTGGAAGAGTCACCACTTGAATATGCAGCCATTAGAAAAAGAAAACAACAAACACAAGAACAAACAATTTCAAGAAAAACAAGGTTAGAAAATGGAACAATTATGGTGCTGTAATGAAAATTAAAAGACACTCAAATCACTCAAAGAAAGAATACTAAACCCTTGCGCACGTGGTGTCAAGCTGGTGAGGAGGATCGTGACGACGCAATGCCCTTGCGCTAGGTCAACCGGCAGGATCATCTGGCGCCCACCCGTATAAAAGGTGATTCCTAACCACAGTTCGAGTCTGATGAAGTTTTGGTGTTTTCTGTCCAACTGCTTGCTGTTGCAGTCGGTTTTCGAAGTTCTCACCATTCATTTGGAGTTTCTTTGAGTTGCTGAGTTTGCTGGGAAAGGATGAGGACAACGCGATCGAGTTCATTCACGCCGTCAACAGATGAGGATGTTGTGTCTATGACGCAGGTCAAGGACATGAGGATGCTGCAGGAGAACGTAGTTGCATCACGTTCTGAACAAGAAAGAATGCACGAGGCGCTGGTGGCCTCGCAAGCTAGGAATGAGGAGCTCAACAGGGTCAACGAAGAGCTACGTAAAGCTCTTCAAGAACGGGAAGAGTGTGCGGTCGGGGACAGATCTGCACCCCCATGCCATTCTCTCAAGAGATCATGGACTCGGTGGTCCCGGCCAATACGGTGGCGGTGAAGGCGTCTTTCACCGGTGCGGAGGACCCTGAGGCTCATCTCACGGTGTTTCACACCCAGATGATGCTCTCGGGGGGGTCGGACGCGGTCTACTGTAAGGTGTTCATGAGCACTCTTAGTGGAACAACGCTGGACTGGTTCGTCAGTTTACCTACTGGCCACATTACCACATTTCAACAGTTTTCTAAGATGTTTGTTGAGCAGTATATAGTGAACAAAGCGCCACCGTTGGTGTCTTACGACTTGTTCGACGTGAGGCAGTACCAAAGGGAGTCCCTTAAGGATTTCCTGAACAGATTCGGAGCTCAGATAGTCCGCTTGCCAGGTAAAGATGAAGAAATGTTTGTACATGCCTTCAAAAAGGGGGTGTTACTTGGGCCCTTTAGTGAGTCGCTTATCAGGAGTCACCCCGCCACGTTCGCTGAAATCCGGCGACGTGCCATGGCTCACATCGCCGCCGAGAGCGAAGTCTCCGAGAAAAGGGGAAACGTGGCCCCAGCTAAGTCGCGCGCCCAGGCAAGGGTCCAGCCGCAGAGGGTAATGGAGGCGGTGGCGGGGAAGAGGGACCAAAGGATGCGCCATCCTTATGACCCTAAGAAGAATAAGGGGGAGGGGTCGGGGATGCCCAGAGAGAGTAATCGCCCTCCAAGGTATGAGTTCGTGATGGGGTTGGCCGATCTGATCGCCATCCCGAACATTGCTGCCAGGCTCAAGGTGCCTGAGAAGATGACGGAAAAGGTTTTGGGACCAAAACCAGACGCATGGTGCGAGTTCCACAAGAGCTTTGGCCACGTGTGTTTGGCTTTGGGACACCAACTCGCTGAGTTGGTCAAGTGTGGATTCTTGAAAGATTACTTGCTGGAGAAGCAAGCGGGCCAATCAACTGGTTCCCAACCGGCGGGCAATGAAGGACAGCAGCACGAGGTGCCCATTCACGGTGAGATCCACACCATAGCTGGTGGATTCTCAGGTGGAGGGTGTACTGCATCGCAGCGCAAGAAGTACGCAAGGTCGGTGATGTCGGTGGAAGTTTTTGAGGATCACTCACCCGACGTGGACATCACGTTCACCAAAGGAGACCTTAGGGACGTTGTGCCTCACGACAACGACCCTATTGTGATCTCGCTTGTCACGGCAGGAAGGACTATCCACCGGGTGCTGGTCGACCAAGGAAGCTTGGCAGATGTGATGTTCTGGCCGACTTTTGAAAAGTTACAATTGTCCCCCGATCAACTGAGGCCATATGGGGGCTGCTTGTACGGGTTTGTCGTTGATCAAGTGGAAGTCAGGGGGTATGATGTGATTCCAATAGCCACATAGAACAAGATTCTTGACACTTTGAGGAATCACCTTGAGCTGGAAAATATAGAGGCACTTTCTTAGAAGTTGGATCATGGTTCTAAAATCAAGAACTCACCAATAACAAGCACCAAATCCCAAACTCATTTGGATGAACCAAATATTGTCAAATTGAATCAACAAAGGAAAATAAAAAGGATAGACCGAACATAATTGAATTAAAAACAGGAGTACCGAACAGATTTAAGAACAAACAGAAAATAGGTGCTGAAAATAGAAAAACCGAAAGCTAGACAACTCAAAACACAAGATAACATGAACAAATTGAAGAAGAAGAAAGGAAGGAGAAGAGAATGCTCATGAAGATGGAGGAATGGTTGGATGATCACGCCACTAGAAGAATGGATGCTCCTAGATGAGTGTGGAAGCCGCCACTTGAGGAAACCATGGTCCTTCAAGATAAGACTAGAGAAGAAGCTCAAAGCTCTCCAAATGCTCACTCCAATTTTGAGTATAGTTTCTTTAGATAAAATTCAAATCTGAAATTTACAAGGAAGGCACCTCTATTTATAGCCTAAGGTGCTGAAAAGTGAAAGCTAAACAATTCAAAATTCCCTCCAAAAGCCAACTAGAACCGGCGCTAATTGCCTAAGCAAGGAAGGTGTGATCCCTTCCTTCACTTTGGCACCCCCTATTCTACTCCTACACCTATCTACTAATACACCCCCCTAAAGGTCCTATTTAAAACCTAAAAGATGCTATAACAAAAGAGGTTTCTAAGGTTTTCCTCTAAGCACCTTCAACTAAAGACACTATAAAAAGAGAAAATAAATGTCCTCTAGCTCCCAAGGCTTTGAACATGCTTCTTGTAATCCTTTGAGGTGGACTTTGACCTCCATGGGCGTCCTCCATTTGTGCCTCCACCTCTTCTTGAGCTTGATGAGTGGCCTCCATGTTCTCTTGGGCTTGATCTCCATCATACTCCCCGAGTTGGAGAGAATTCGACCACTAATTCTGGAGACCTACAGAAAAAGGAGTTAGATCGCTGACATTAAAAGTATGACTACCTAAGAATGTATCAGGCATATCTAACTCATAAGCATTGTCATTAATCCTCTTGAGGACTTGGAAAGGTCCATCCCCTCGAGGCATTAGTTTGGACTTCCTTTGAGTAGGAAAACGATCCTTCCTCAAGTGAAGCCAAACCCAATCGCCCTCATCAAACAACAATGCTTTTCTCCTCTTATTGGCAAGTTCAGCATACTTGCCAACCTTCTTCTCAATTCTCTTCTTGATGTCTTTATGCAAAGTTTTCACAAAAGAAGCCTTTTCATCCCCATCTTTGCACAAGACATCGTCAAGAAGGGGAATAGGAAGAAGATCAAGAGGTGTTAGGGGATTAAACCCATAGACCACCTCAAAAGGAGAATGGGAGGTGGTAGAATTTACTACTCGGTTATATGCAAACTCAACATGGGGTAGTAAATTCTCCCACACTCTAGGATTCCCCGAAATAAAGCATCTCAATAGTTGTCCCAAAGTTCTATTCACCACCTCGGTTTGACCATCGGTTTGTGGGTGGCAAGTGGTAGAAAATAAAAGCTTAGTTCCAAGCTTGCCCCACAAGGTCTTCCAAAAGTGACTCAAGAACTTAGGATCTCTATCGGACACTATAGACCTAGGAATCCCATGCAAGCGAACCACTTCTTGGAAGAAGAGGTTTGCAATGTGGCATGCATCATCCACTTTGTGGCAAGGAATAAAGTGAGCCATCTTTGAAAAACGATCCACTACCACAAAAATGGAGTCCTTTCCCTTTGATGTCTTGGGTAAGCCTAAGATGAAATCCATAGATATATCTACCCAAGGCATTGAAGGGATAGGAAGAGGAGTATAAAGACCATGGGGATGCATTTTAGATTTAGCTTTGCGGCAAGCTATGCATTTATCACACAAACTATGAACATGTTTATGCATATGAGGCCAAAAGAAATGTTCATGCAACACATCCAAAGTTTTAGCAACCCCAAAATGTCCCATTAAGCCCCCCTCATGAGCTTCTCTAACAAGAGATAATCTAATAGAGCATTGGGGAACACAAAGACGTTTTCCTTTAAAAAGAAAGCCATCTTGAATAAAAAAATCTTTGTGTCCTCCCTTAAGACACTCTTGATAGAGGAGAGAAAAATCAAGGTCATCATGATAAAGTTCCTTAATGTGATCAAAACCAAGATATTGAGAGGTTAAAAGATTTAGCAAGGTGTATCTTCTAGAAAGAGCATCCGCCACAATATTTATTTTGCCTTGCTTGTGTTTGATCACATAAGGAAATTGCTCAATGAATTCCACCCACTTAGCATGCCTCTTGTTAAGTTTGTTTTGGCTTTTCAAATATTTAAGAGATTCATGATCACTATGTATCACAAACTCTTTGGGAAAAAGATAGTGTTGCCAAGTAAACAAAGCCCTAACAAGTGCATATAATTCCTTATCATAGGTGGAATAGTTGAGATGACTTCCCTTCAATTTCTCACTAAAATAGGCTATGGGGTGGCCCTCTTGAAGGAGAACAGCCCCAATACCTATACTTGAAGCATCACACTCAATCTCAAATGTCTTAGTGAAATTAGGAAGGGCCAAGATGGGAGCATTAGTCAATTTTTCTTTCAAAGTATCAAAAGCATTTTGTTGTGCTTCTCCCCAATGAAAGACCACATCCTTTTTCACTATTCATTGAGTGGTGCGGCAATGGTACCAAAGTTTGGGACAAATCTTCTATAGAAAGAAGCAAGCCCATGAAAACTTCGGACCTCATTCAAAGATTTCGGTGTAGGCCAATTTTGAATGGCCACCACCTTGGTTTTGTCCACATGGACCCCTTTACAACTCACAACAAACCCTAGGAATTCTATATGATCAAGAGCAAACATACATTTAGCAAGGTTAGCATACAAATGTTCCTTCCTAAGGGTTTCCAAAACTTGCCTAACATGCAACCTATGGTCATTCAAAGATAAGCTATAAATGAGAATGTCATCAAAGTAAACCACAACAAACTTACCAATGAAAGGTCTAAGAACATGATGCATGAGGCGCATGAAGGTACTTGGTGCATTAGTTAAACCAAAAGGCATAACTAACCACTCATATAAACCAAAGTTGGTCTTAAAAGCCGTCTTCCATTCATCACCCGGTTTGATACGGATTTGATTGTAGCCGCTTTTAAGATCAATCTTTGAAAAGATTTTTGAACCATGTAATTCATCCAACAAATCATCTAGTCTAGGTATGGGATGCCTATACTTAATGGTTATGTTATTTATGGCCCTACAATCCGAACACATTCGCCATGTGCCATCCTTTTTTGGCACTAAGATGATAGGCATAGCACAAGGACTCATGCTATCTTGCACCCACCCTTTTTCAATCAAAGCCTCAACTTGTTGGCGAATTTCCTTGGTTTCACTTGGATTGGTCCTATATGCGGGACGATTTGGTAAAGAAGAGCCCGGTATCAAATCAATTTGGTGCTCAATCCCTCTCAAAGGTGGAAGTCCATTTGGAGGATCTTGAAACACATCTTTGAACTCTTCTACCAAATTTTCCAAGCAATGAGGACTATCAACAAGTGTTTCTATGCTAAGAGTTCTAGGGATGGCTAAAAAAAGAGGATGATGAGCCACTATTTCCCTTTCAATGTCACGCCTAGACACAAGGAGTGTAGGCTTAGAACTCTTATCTTTTTTATCTTTTTTATCTTTTTCACTCTCCCTCTTTTTCTTCATGATAACTTGGTCCTCATGGACTTCTCTTGGAGAGAGAGATTTTAAAGTAACCTTGTGACCATGGAATTCAAAAGATAATTTGTTGGTAAAGCCATCATGTAAAACTTTTCTATCAAATTGCCAAGGCCTTCCCAAAAGAACATGAGTGGCTTCCATGGGCACAACATCACATAATACCTCATCTTTGTATTTTCCAATGGAGAAATGGATGAGGACTTGTTTATTAACAATTATTTCTCCTACTTCACTAAGCCATTGTAACTTATAGGGCTTTGTATGAGAGATAGTAGGCAATCCAAGCTTATCTACTACTCTTGTACTAGCCACATTTGCACAACTACCCCCATCCACTATCAAGGAACAAATGTTGTTTTGAATAAGACATCTTGTATGGAAAATATTTTCCCTTTGACTTTCATCAAAAGGTTGTGAAACTTGTCCAAGAAGTCTTCTCACAACTAACAAGTCCCCTTCTAGTGGACATTCGCTCTCTTCCTCACTAGATGCATGAGAATGTAATGAATGCGTTGAAGAATCCGAATCATGCTCACTAACTACAATGCCCTCATGCATGTACATACTTCGTTTGGAAGGACAATTTGCAGCAATATGACCATAACCCATACATTTAAAGCATTTAGTGTTAGATGTTCTAGTGGGAGACTTAGGTCTAGATGTTGATGGCTTAGATTCCTTGGGTTTGAAAGAAGAATCTTTGGAAGGATGTTTAGAAAAAGAAGTTTTGTTTCTCCAAGACTTGGAGTAGTATCCATTATTGGGAGCATTTTTAAAAGAGTTTTTCTTAGCAAGTTGGGCTTCCACCTTCATTGCAAGATGAACTAAAGAGCCCAATGATGAATACTCTTGTAACTCAACAATGTCTTGGATATCCTTCCTAAGACCACTCACAAACCTAGCAACCATGGCTTCTTCACTTTCTTCTAATTCAATTTTAAGCACAAGCTCCTTATAATACTCATCCACATTTAGCGTGCCTTGTTGAAACCGTTGGAGTCTCAACATGAGGTCTTTCCTAAAATGTGGGGGCACAAACCTAGCGCGCATATGATCCTTTAAAGAGTTCCAAGAGTCCACGGGAGGACCCTTGTGATAGATAATGTCCTTTACAATCCCATGCCACCATTTCATGGCATAATCACTAAACTCTAGGGTGGCTAGCTTGAGCTTATGCTCATCTTGGATCTCATGGATCTCAAAAATTTGTTCACACTTAGCCTCCCAATCTAAATACACATTTGGATCACTAGAACCATTAAAACAAGGTAGTTTGACCGAAGGAAGCTTGGACTTTGCATCATGGTAGAAGCCATTGCCGTAGTGAATTCTTTCCCCTTGGTGATGATGTCTTTGTCCATGGACTTGGGGTGGAGGTCTCCTTCTCCTATGCTCATCTTCACGGCCAACATCATTTGAAGAAGCTCTTGAAGATGGTCTATGAGAATGATGTCCATCATGGATAGAAGGAGATGGCCTAGATTGTTGAACCTCCATCTTTTGCATTTTTTCCTCCAACCTTCTAATTGTTCTTTTAGCTTCATGTAATTCACCAAGAATGGAAGCTTTGGAAGGAGAATGCTGCTTGTAGGATGCATCACTTGAAGATCCAGCCATTTGTAATTAAAAAAAAAAACAGCAAACACACAAAACAGCAAACAAGTTAAAAATTAGCAAAAACAGTGAGCTTTGCAATTGAAACTGCCGAAGTGAATTTAAGGCTGAAAAAGATATCACTCTCAAAGAAATAATGTTCTTGCTCCAATCTGATCTTGAGGCCTTGGAATCCTCAAATGAAATATGTCAAAGCAAGCACACCAATCTTAAGAGCAAACCACCACAAAACCAAAGAAACAATAAAGACAAACAAGAAAAGGTATAAACAAGGAAAGGTAATTGCAAAAGGAATACTATATGTAAGACAAACTCAAAGAGTAAGAATGAAAGACAATCAAGAAAATAAAGAACTCAATGAGAAAAGTAGGCACACAAAAGAATACCTAAGGAAAAGCACTAGAGTAGATGAAGAAAACAAAAAAAAATTTAGCTACTGGAATTTTTTTTTTTTTATGCAAACTGTGTTTGATATTCACTGATTTAACTGGAACGTTGTAGAGCGAACTGGATTATGAAATTTATACCACAGAAACTTCAAGATGTTAACTCAAAAATGGAACTGGAATCAATTAAAAAAAGTAAGCCAATTGAGAGAAATAAATTTTTTAAAATCACTGCCAGATTACCGTATTTTTTTCGGCAGGAATGTACACTTTTTTTATTTTATTTATCATTTTTTGTGTACTTCATATTTTTGAATGATTCTTTTTTCTATTCTTTTCTAACACTTTGAATATCTCAAATCCAGAATTTCAGAATTTTACAGTACGTAAATCAGTTGCAATAAGGAAAAACAGTAAGCACTCTTTTCAGAAACAGAGGAATCCTAATAGGAATAAAAAACAGAATGATGAACTAGCAAAGACATAATAGAAAATGATGTATTGGAACTTGTATAGGTCTAGAATACAAGTATGAACTCAATTCTAAAAAGAAAATGCACAAAGGATCAACATCAATTCAGAATATTATATGACACCAAAGCAAGAAACAATCAAAACAATAAAAGTACTACTAGAAGTAATGACATATATGGAAAAACATGACTAAGACAAAACTTGACATGATTCAAAAATTAAAAGACACAACACAAATTGTAACAAGTGAAAGGAAGCTTAAGGTATACTCTAGGAAGGATAATGCCATTCCAAAAGAGCAACCATACTCATAAGAATTATGAGTGCCATAAACCTTTCCACAAACACTTGGAGCAAAAGAAAAACAGCAAGAAAACTTAATTAAAATTCTAAAACAGAAACTTAAATTGCAAGAAATTAAAAAGAGCTCTTGAAATAAAGTGCACACAACTCAACAATTAAACAAGAATGAACCTAAGACTCATGATACCACATGATGTGATTCCAATAGCCACATAGAACAAGATTCTTGACACTTTGAGGAATCACCTTGAGCTGGAAAATATAGAGGCACTTTCTTAGAAGTTGGATCATGGTTCTAAAATCAAGAACTCACCAATAACAAGCACCAAATCCCAAACTCATTTGGATGAACCAAATATTGTCAAATTGAATCAACAAAGGAAAATAAAAAGGATAGACCGAACAGAATTGAATTAAAAACAGGAGTACCGAACAGATTTAAGAACAAACAGAAAATAGGTGCTGAAAATAGAAAAACCGAAAGCTAGACAACTCAAAACACAAGATAACATGAACAAATTGAAGAAGAAGAAAGGAAGGAGAAGAGAATGCTCATGAAGATGGAGGAATGGTTGGATGATCACGCCACTAGAAGAATGGATGCTCCTAGATGAGTGTGGAAGCCGCCACTTGAGGAAACCATGGTCCTTCAAGATAAGACTAGAGAAGAAGCTCAAAGCTCTCCAAATGCTCACTCCAATTTTGAGTATAGTTTCTTTAGATAAAATTCAAATCTGAAATTTACAAGGAAGGCACCTCTATTTATAGCCTAAGGTGCTGAAAAGTGAAAGCTAAACAATTCAAAATTCCCTCCAAAAGCCAACTAGAACCGGCGCTAATTGCCTAAGCAAGGAAGGTGTGATCCCTTCCTTCACTTTGGCACCCCCTATTCTACTCCTACACCTATCTACTAATACACCCCCCTAAAGGTCCTATTTAAAACCTAAAAGATGCTATAACAAAAGAGGTTTCTAAGGTTTTCCTCTAAGCACCTTCAACTAAAGACACTATAAAAAGAGAAAATAAATGTCCTCTAGCTCCCAAGGCTTTGAACATGCTTCTTGTAATCCTTTGAGGTGGACTTTGACCTCCATGGGCGTCCTCCATTTGTGCCTCCACCTCTTCTTGAGCTTGATGAGTGGCCTCCATGTTCTCTTGGGCTTGATCTCCATCAGGGTATATTGAGTTAAGGACGACGTTCACAGATGGCTTAGCCTTACGAACGGAGAAGATCAGGTATCTTGTCGTGAACGCCCTGTCGGCATACAACATCCTGTTGGGAAGGCCAACGCTCAACAGGACAGGGGTTATGCCTTCAACAAGGCACATGAAGGTCAAGCTACCGTCTATGGAAGGGCTGATCATCACCATCTGTTCTGATCAAAAGGAGGCGAAGAAGTGCTATGAAAACAGCCTAAAAAACAAGAGATCTGTATGCCACATAACCACAACGCCGCCCCTGGCGTGGAGCCCGCACAGGATAACCGGCGAGTTGCGGATACGGTGTTGGAGGTGGCCACCGAGGGCGATGTGCCGATGCAGGATATCGAGGCGAGGTCCGAGGGCGCCGCCCGGGTGGAGGGAGAAAGAAGCTACTCGGAGACCGCCAGGGAGACAGGTATCGCGAGGGCGGTGATCGCCAGCGAGAAGAAGCCTCAGCCGGTGGAGGAATGGCTTGAGAGGAAGATCAACGGCAAGACGTTCAAACTGAGAAAAACCTTAGACAGCGAGACACAAGACCAAATTGCCAAGGTGATAAGTAGACACCTGGATGCATTTGCTTGGTCCGCTTCAGACATGTCGGGAATCGACCCCGATTTCTTGTGCCATCGCTTAGCAATTGATCCCCAACTCAGGCCGGTCCGCCAAAGAAGGAGAAAGTTCAACGAGGAAAAGAGGCAGGCGATCAAGGACAAAACACATAAACTCCTTGCAGCAGGCCACATCAGGGAGGTCCAGTACCCAAAATGGCTCGCCAACGTCGTTCTGGTCAAGAAGAGTAGCGGGAAATGGCGGATGTGTGTTGACTTCACAGACCTGAATAAGGCTTGTCCAAAGGATTCTTATCCTTTGCCAAGTATAGACGCCCTGATAGACAGTGCATCAGGGTGCAAGTTGCTCAGTTTTCTGGATGCCTTCTCAGGATACAACCAAATCAAAATGCACCCCATGGATGAAGAAAAGACTGCCTTCATGACGGAAAGGTCATGCTATTGCTACAAGGTGATGCCCTTCGGGCTGAAGAATGTAGGGGCCACGTACCAAAGGCTAATGGACAAGGTGCTCGCCCCTATGCTCGGGAGGAATGTGCAGGCATATGTTGACGACATGGTCGTGGCATCCCTGGAAAAGAGCGGGCACGTCGCCGATCTAGAAGAGTTGTTCGTTACGATAGCCAGGTACAAGCTGAAACTGAATCCTGAGAAGTGTATTTTCGGCGTAGAGGCAGGGAAATTTCTAGGATTTCTCTTGTCGGAGAGGGGAATCGAACCCCGACAAATGTGCCGCCATTTTGGTGATGAGGAGCCCTGCCACTGTGAAGGAGGTGCAGCAGCTCACGGGACGGATGGCCACCCTGTCCCGATTCGTATCAGCCAGTGGAGAGAAGGGCCACCCATACTTCCATTGCTTGAAGAGGACTAACAGGTTTGTCTGGACGAAGGAGTGTGAAGAAGCCTTCATAAAGCTCAAAGAATACTTGGCGAGCCCGCTAGTTCTATGCAAACCTCAAGCAGCAATGCCCCTCAGGCTGCATTTTGCCGTAACTGAGAGGGCAATAAGCGCGGTGCTCGTCCAGGATCAAGATCAGGTCCAGAAACCCATCTATTTTGTTAGTAAGGTGTTGCAAGGCCCAGAAGTGAGGTATCAGGCCTTAGAAGAGGCGGCGCTGGCGGTTGTATTTTCGGCGAGGAGGCTGCGCCATTACTTCCAGAGCTTTACGGTGTTGGTAATGACTGACTTACCCATCCAGAAGGTTTTGAAGAAACCGGATGTAGCTGGGAGGATGGTGAAGTGGGCGGTGGAACTGTCGAAATTCGACATCAAGTATGAGCCCCGGGGACCGATCAAGGGGCAAATCTTCGCTGATTCTGTGGTTGAGCTGTCTTCCGAAACAACGCAAAATGCCAAGGATGACTTTCGTTGGGTGCTCTCGGTGGATGGGTCGTCTAACCAGCTTGGTAGCGGGGATGGGGTTATTTTGGAGGGACCCAACGGTGTGTTGATAGAGCAATCACTGAGGTTTGCTTTTAAAGCAAGCAACAATCAAGCAGAGTATGAGGCTTTGATCGCCGGTATTCTGTTGGCAAAGGAGATGGGGGCAAAGGTGCTGATGGCCAAAAGTGATTCTCTGTTGGTCACTAGGCAGGTAACTGGCGAGTTCCAAGCCAAAGATCCGCAGATGGCAGCCTACCTAGAGTACGTGCAAGAGTTAAGGAGATCCTTTGTTTTGTTTGAAGTGGTGCACGTGCCAAGAGAGTAGAATGCCCGAGCTGACTTGCTAGCCAAGCTCGCCAGTTCGGGCAAGGGGGGCAGACAGAGGACCGTTATTCAAGAAACTTTGAAGACCCCTCGGACTTTTGTCGCAGATCACCAGGTCCTTCACGTTTGCAGATCGATGGAAAGGACGGCAAGGAGCCATAGATCTCTAACACAGGAGACCTTGAGGACGCCGAGGGTCAGAGCGCGCCCAGCGGAAGAGGTAAAAACGATGCAAGTTTGCGCTATCCACGAACCAAATACGTGGATAACACCATACCAGCGCTACTTGGCAGATGGCGTGCTCCCAATGGACTCAACAGAGGCCAGAAAGATAAAGAAGAGCTCCAACAAGTTTACCCTCATCGACGGCGAGCTGTACAGGTTCAGATTTACAGACCCTCTTCTTGTATGCGTACACGGAGAGAAGTGCACGAGAATTATGGCCAAGCTCCATGAAGGGATTTGTGGGAGCCACATTGGGGGTCGAGCTATGGCGACAAGGACTGTCCGTGCAGGTTATTACTGGCCCACAATGAGGGAAGATTGCAAGAGATATGCCCAGCGTTAAGCAATGCCAGCAGCACGCCGATTGGCACAAGGCGCCCCCAGAAGAGTTAAAGTCAATCTACAACCCCTGGCTGTTCCACACGTGGGGAATCGACATTCTGGGGCCCTTCCCGTTGGCGATCAAGCAAATGAAGTATTTGGTTGTGGCGATCGAATACTTCACGAAATGGATTGAGGCAGAACCAGTAGCCCAGATCACCGCGCACAAAATCCAGAGTTTCGTGTGGAAGAATATTGTGTGTCGTTTTGGAGTGCCCAAGCGTTTAGTATCAGACAATGGGACTTAGTTCGCAAGTCACCTGTTGAAGAAGCTGTGCGAGGACATCGAGACACAACAGGTGTTTGCTTCCGTGGAACACCCGCAAACGAATGGGCAAGTGGAGTCCGCTAATCGGGTCCTGTTGAGAGGCTTGAAGAGGAGGTTGTGATGGAATCAAATAAAGGAGGCTTTTATTAATGGAGGAAGAGGACATCCACCCTCACATTTGAAGTTCTTCCTTCTAGTCTTCTCAAAATTAAAAGAAGACATAAAATAAAGATGAGGCCCAAGCCCAAAGCCCAAGCCCAAGCCCAAGAAGGCCAAACCCCAAAGAGCCCAAGTCGATCTGGGTCCCTACCGACGCTGGAGTGCGAAAGCATGGGGAGCGAACGGGATTAGATACCCTGGTAGTCCATGCCGTAAACGATGAGTGTTCGCCCTTGGTCTACGTGGATCAGGGGCCCAGCTAACGCGTGAAACACTCCGCCTCCGTATTGATTCGTATGGAATTAGCACGACCCGGCGATCAAATTCTTGGTCTGGAGTTCATACCACCCGGCGGTTCATCAGAAGTCTGGAAGGCGGCGCCTAAACTAGTCGGACTTGCTTGAATCGATACGCTTCGGAAACGTGGAATGTCAGAGAAATTCAAATGTTATAACCAATACGCCTTGTAGGTAAACGTGCGCCGTCGCCTTTATCGTTCTTGGCTTGATACAGAGAGAAGAAAAGTAGCAATCCCAGCGCGTAACCTTGTCTCCCCTACTCCTCTTCTGGTTATGCCATTACCAATCGCAGGTAACCCCCGGGCCAGCCACCCCGACCTAATTCATGATGAGCCCACCAACTTCCTGGCATGATGCCCACGGTTAAAAACCACCGACATGTCAAGATCCAAATTCGAATCTGTTCCTGGTCCTGGTCAGATACCACTGTGTTCGCGTCTTTTTTCTGGGAACATGATCAACAAAAAATTATTATGTTCGCGATTTTTCATCCACCGATGCAGAAAATTCTCCAGTTTTCCATTCTCATATGAGGCCGGAAAGTTTATTGGCAACAGGTCGGCACGAAGTGATTCATCATGCTCAAACATGAGGCGATCATTCGTTAGGGACGGTTTATAGGGAGGGAACTATGAGAAAGGCACTTCAAGAATACATATGGAGATAGGCCATTTAGATAGACCGATTCCAATAGCGTCCCGCAAACTACCGGGGCAAGGCCAAGATTTGAAATACTCTTGTATAGTTTTGGGAGGTGTGGTTATTAAATAAAGGAGTGTGAAAATGTAACATAAAGTCACATTGTCCATGTGACTTAGGAGAATGGTGTAGGTGTAGTTTTTAGGAGGTGTCATAGTAGAAAAAGGTCACACCTCCCATGTGACTTGTTTTTGGTGGGAATTTCAAATGAGTTTATTTGAATTTTCCCACCTATTTTTTAGCACCTCTAGGCTATAAATAAAGGTGCTTAGCTTGTACAATGCAGATTTGAATTTAGACTAAAGAAACTATACTCAATTTTTGAGAGAGCATTGGAGAGCTTTGTGCCTTCTTCACTAGTCTTATCTTGATGGTTCCATGGTTACCTCAAGTGGCGGCTTGCACACTTATCTTGGAGTCTCCATCCTCATAGTGGCGTGATCATCCAACCATCCTTCCATCTTCATGACTTTCTCTTCTCCTTCCTTCCTTCTCTTTTGATATTCATGTCTTAGTTTGTGTTCTTGTCTTTTGGTTCAGCTATTTCAATTTTCAGCAAGTTGTTCTTCTTTGTTTTGTGTTTTGGTTCGGTGCTTTTACATTTCCAGCACTTCTTTTCAGTATTCTTGCCTTTTAGTTCATTTTGATCGGTTCATTTCAATTCTATGTCAATTCTATTCGGTGCAATTGCTTTTCCTCTCATTTTAGTCGGTTCAATTTGACAATAATTGGAACTTCCATATGAGTTTGTGTTTTGGCACTAGTTTTGGTGAGTTCTGTTGAAGATGGATGAAGCCTCTTCTCTACCTAGCGTTAGTTTGTGTTTGATGTACAAAATAGCTAGTTTGTTGTAAAGTTTGTAATAGGTTTAGATGATCTTGTATGTAGGCTTGTGTATGTGTAAGGTTGCCTTTTGCTACATGATCTATTCTAGATGCCTAACCAAGCCTAGAATAAGCACATGAAGTGGTTAAAAGTTTTTCCAAAAGCTTTTTAGAGTTTTCTCCTAAAATCAGGATACTGCACAAAAAATGAATCTGTTTCTCTGTAAAAGAACAGGTTTATTCTTTGGTCTGCTGAAGGGTTTTTCGAAAGTTAGTTAGGGCACCAAAGGTACAACTCAGACAGTTATTTCAGTTAGCTGAGTTGGCAGTTTTCACAAAATAAATCTGTTAAGTTCAAAACTGAATCTGTTGTTTTCATAACAGCTTTTCAACTGTTTTTTGAAAAGAAGTTAGAAACTGTTTTCTATATAAAGAAAAGTCTCTCTCACATGAAAGGATGCTGAGCAATTACGTTTTTGACAGAGATCAAACAATTTCTATGTGAGAAGAAGAATTGAAAGGTTTTTTGAAAGGTTTTCCGAAGGGAATTTCAAGTGTGCTTGTTCTAGGAAACCTTTGATCTTAGTGAAGGTGCTGGTGCAGTTTTGCAGCAAATTGAACTACTGGTTTTGAGTTCTTGCATCTTCTTTTCAGGTGTAATCTTTCCTTTATTCTTGTTTGTAAAGGTGTAAGTGTTAGTCACTCCTTGATAGGGTTTCTTGGAGTACAAGGTGTGCTGAAATAGGGGTTTTCAGCATTGGTTGTATTGTTCTTGTAGTGTTCAAGAACTGCTGTGTTTGTAAGTGATTGGTACTGTTTTTAGTGAATTCCACCTTGGGGTAAGGTGAAACTGGATGTAGCTCTGTATGAGTGAACCAGTATAAAAACTTGCGTGCCTTTTCTTCTCATCCCTGCACTCATTTCTGGTTTTGCTTAATTCTGTCAAGAACTAAATCTGTTCTTTTGAAATTGAATCTGTTAATTCTGGGTGATCCTGCCGACAACTCGAGCGTGGAGGAATTGCCTTGTCGCTTGCTTGACCCGCCTCTGGCAACTGTGGTATCTGCAAGAACACTCTTAGAACCTCATCCTTGGGAACTCCGAACGCAACCTGCAAACACACAGACGGCGCCTCTAGCGGCCGTTTGAACTCCGACGCTCAAGTTAGATCACAGAATCACTAGAAAATAATCTGTGTAAAAAAAAAAACAGTGTGTGTGTATTTCTCTCTGATTCTCTTTTTATCCCTCTCTGTGTCTGTGCCTAACAGAATTCTGCTACGCTGTCCTCTACGCGTGTCAGAATTCTGTTATGCTTTTGTACAAAAACGTACCACAGTCAGGGTCGTAGGTGTCTGGGTTTTCTGTCTGTACCTTTCACGACACGGAGTGCACCTTTATCTGGGCCGCGCCCCTCTCAGACAGTGACACGTGGAGGCATGCAACTCGCATCTAACCGTTCACGTGCCACCACCTGAAGGGCTCTAGCACATCTCTTTGTGCGCCTAAGTTATTCCCTTGCGGAGTAACTTAGCGCGTTTCTTCCATCTGGGTGAAATCGCACATTCCCAAGAGAACGCCAGGTGTGGCTGGACTAGGCACACTCACCAAGCATTGCTCTCTGCATACACGATTTCCCCTTCACGATGCCATGCACGTAATGGGTTGAGAGAGTAACCAATCACTGACCGGTTTACTGACTCCCTCAGGCCACTCTCGTGCATGACTATACCGACGAGGAGCTCTTCTTTCACTGAGGTATGATCATGCGAGGTCCATGCGTAACGCTCTCGCTGGGAATCTCAGTCCCAGTTTAACTGCGTGTAACACAAAACCCCGATGACCATGCACCCGATGACTGATCGGTGCTCTATTGCTTCTCGCGTTCTCCCCCGGGTGTTTATCTTGGAACTGATCTGTCGGTGGCCACTCGGTTACTGACCACCGATAACCATACCGGGTGATCTCCTCCCCGATTTCTCTGCCACCTGATCCACGTGTCACCGTGCGAGTGGTCCACGTGGTTATCTGCTGCTGACGTCATCGACTACCGATGACCGACCGGATCACTGGGTTTAAATAAAAATTGTTCTTCTTGATTTGTGAAAGCTCTCTGATCATAAACAAGGCAGTTGTATATAATGTTTTAACTGATCTGTGAACAAATAGTCTATTCATTAAAACCTGAGAAAGATTCATTCTCATTAAAACCTTGTGTTGAATGAATGTGATTGATTGCTTAGCATAGCTGTATTCTTCATACTCATAAAATCCAACTAATCTGATTCTGTTATAACCCTCTGTTGATTACAATTTTAATTTGAACAAATTCAAATTGTATTAGACTGCTCTGAAGAATCAATCTGTTTCATGTAAAAACAATCTGTTCTTTTGCCTCTGATATACTGAAAATTGTGTGTTCTTGCGAAAATTTTATAAGCTCAATTCACCCCTCCCCTCTTGAACTTAGACTCTAATTGACCCAACAATTGGTATCAAGAGCTAGGGCTTGTATTTTGCTCAAGTGTATGCATGATGTCTGAGTTTAAAATGCCTTTTGCTGAAGGTGCGTCTATTAATTGACCTCCTATGTTTGGTGGTGTTAACTATGCTTTCTGGAAAATCAGGATGAAGATCTTTATGGAGTCTATTGACATGGGAATCTGGGATGCAGTGGTCAGTGGACCTTTTATACCTATGCAGGTTGTCAAAGATGAAACAATAAATAAGCCTTGGTCTGAATGGAGTGAAATCGAGAAGAAGAAGGCCCAATATGACTCCTTAGCTAAGAATATCATCACCTCTGCACTGAATATGGATGAGTTCTTTAGAGTCTCTCAATGTAACTCAGCTAAAGAGATGTGGGATGTACTAGAGGTGACTCATGAAGGGACTGATGATGTGAAACAGGCAAGGAAGCACTCACTAATTCAGGAGTACGAGCTGTTCAGAATGCAATCAGAAGAAAGTATTGCAGATGTGCAGAAACGATTTACACACATTGTAAATCACCTCACTGGCCTTGGTAAAGTCTTTGACAAGGAAGAGCTTAACATAAAGGTGCTAAAATGTCTTGATAGGAGCTGGCAGCCTAAGGTAACAGCAATCTCAGAATCCAGAGATTTATCCAAGATGTCCACTGCTGCACTTTTTGGAAAGCTGATAGAGCATGAAATAGAGCTGAAAAGATTGAAAGAACAAGAAACTGTGGAGAAGAAGGCCAAAGGAATTGCTCTGAAAACTACCATGGAACATGATACAAGTGAGGAAGAAGTTGATCCTGAACATGAAGAGACCGTGAGTCTGCTCACCAGAAAATTCAGCAGGTTTCTTAGGAAGAAAAACCGTGACAGAACTCGGCAAAGAAAGAGGTACTCCAAACAACCTAATGATTCAAATTCTTCCAATTACACGTGCTTTGGATGTGGTAAACCAGGTCATATAAAAGCTGATTGTCAAAACAATCAAAATAAAGAAAAATCAGCAAGCAAGAGGAGTGACAAAGGCAAAGGCAGAAGAGCATACATCTCATGGGAAGAAAATGATGTATCCTCATCTAGTAATTCCTCAACTGAAAGTGAAGAAGCAAATCTGTGCTTCATGGTGAATGATGAAGGATCCAACTCTGACTCAGTAAGCGATTTTTCCACTGATTCTGAAAACTATGATCAGCTGTTAATAGCTTTTAAGGAAACACATGATGAAGCAAACAGGTTGGCCATAATGTGTAACAGATTGAATAGAGTAAATAGGGTACTTGAACCTAAGGTCAAAGCTCTTGAAGAAGAACTGTGCAAAGCTAAAACTGAATTAGTTAGCCTTGAATTAACATGTTTGCTTGCATCAATTAAAATTTGTGAAAATTGTAAGAAGCTGGAAAAACAGGTTGAATATTTGTTAGAAACACTTTCAAATTTCACTAAAGGAAGAGAAAATCTTGAAATCTTATTAGGTTCACAGAATGTTGTTTTCAATAAAAATGGTCTAGGATATAATCCTGGAATGAAAAGTAATGTGAAAAAGCTATCCAGTTTCTTTCTTCCTTCCAAAACAGGTTTTTCCTCTTTTAGTTATTCAAAAACAATGCATACTGCAACATCTTTTTATTGTATGAAGTATGGTCATGTATCTAGAACATGTAAAGCTAGGAGGTACCTTGTTCCTAAAGGATTGGCCAAATGGCTTCTTAAGGAAAGGTATTAATCAAGTTGGACCCTAGACTAAAGGGGTACCATATGTGCTAAATTTGTTTTGTTGCAGAAAAATAGCAGGAAAAACCAGTGGTACCTGGACAGTGGCTGCTCAAAGCACATGACTGGTGATGTGACTCGGTTCATAAATCTGAAACTCAAAGCTGAAGGGCATGTCACATATGGGGACAACAATAGAGGAAAAATTCTTGGAAGAGGAGATGTTGGTACCAAAGACTCAACCACTATTGAGAATGTGTTGTATGTTGAAGGGCTAAAACATAGTCTTCTAAGCATTAGCCAGCTGTGTCACAAGGGATACAAGGTCAATTTTGGAGCCAACAGTTGTACAATTTCAAATGAAATTTCTGGTAAGGTGCTGTTCACTGGAAAAAGGGTAAACAACATCTATCTCTTAGACATTATAAAGAGTTGCTCTGAAAATGAGTGTTTGTTATCTAAAAATGATGAGTCATGGCTATGGCATAGGAGGCTAGCTCATATTCACACAAATCACTTGAATAAGCTAAAGTCTAAGGAACTTGTTTCTGGTTTACCAAACATAAAATTTCACAATAACAGATTGTGTGATGCTTGTGTAAAGGGAAAACAGATTAGAACTACCTTTAAATCAAAAGATATGGTTTCTACAAATAAAGCTTTGGATGTTTTGCATATGGACTTCTTTGGACCATCTAGGACTGCTAGCTTAGCTGGAAATTACTATGCTTTGGTGATTGTTGATGACTTTTCAAGATATACATGGACCTTGTTTCTTGCTTCTAAAAATGATGCATATAAAGCCTTTAAGAAACTTGCTAAGGTTCTGCATAATGAAAATGAAAATAGGATAAAACAGATTCATAGTGATCATGGGGGAGAATTTCAAAATGCAAAGTTTGATAGATATTGTGAAAAACATGGAATCACACATAGTTATTCTGCTCCTAGGACACCCCAACAAAATGGTGTTGTTGAAAGAAAGAATAGATCACTAGAAGAGTTAGCTAGGACTATGCTAAATGAATCTGGTTTACCTAAATACTTTTGGGCTGATGCTGTATACACTGCTTCTTATGTGCTTAACAGAACCTTGATTAGACCAATTCTTAAGAAAACTCCCTATGAATTGTATAAAGGAAGGAAGCCTAGCATTATTCATCTTAGGGTATTTGGCTGCAAATGCTTTGTTTTAAATAATGGTAAAGATAATCTGGGGAAATTTGATCCTAAATCAGATGAAGGAATACATATTGGTTATGCTATAAATGGTCATGCTTATAGAGTGTATAACAAAAGATTGCTTGCAGTTGAAGAATCCATACATGTTGTATTTGATGAAACAGATTTTTCTGTGCCCAAATCTGTTCTGGATGAATCTAGTATGGATGATTTAAGAACCATTCTGCAAAAGAATCAATCCAGTGAGCTTGATGCAACTAATTCAAATTCTATCAAAGAATCTACTATGAATGCAGGATTGCCTAAAGAATGGAAGACTCCAAGGGATCTCACTCTTGACAATGTAATTGGTAAAATTGAGAAGGGAGTCTCAACAAGGAATTCACTCAATAACTTCTGCAGAACAGTGGCTTTTGTGTTACAGATTGAGCCTAAAAGTCTGGAAGAAGCACTGCAAGACAGCAATTGGATAATAGCAATGCAGGAAGAGCTGAACCAGTTTGAATACAATGAAGTATGGACTTTGGTTCCAAGAAAGCATGAGATGAACATCATAGGAACCAAGTGGGTGTACAGGAACAAGATGGATGAACATGGAGCTATCACTAGAAATAAAGCAAGGCTGGTTGCTAAAGGTTATAACCAAGAAGAAGGTATTGATTTTGGTGAAACCTATGCACCAGTAGCACGTCTTGAAGCTGTCAGATTACTTCTAGCATTTTCCAGCATACAAGGTTTCAAGTTGTTTCAAATGGATGTCAAGAGTGCATTTCTAAATGGTTACATCAATGAAGAGGTGTTTGTATCTCAGCCTCCAGGGTTTGAAGATCACAAAAATCCAGAACATGTGTACATGCTTAAGAAGGCCTTATATGGATTGAAGCAAGCACCTAGGCAATGGTATGAGAGGCTAAGTGAATTTCTGCTCTCTCAAGGATATAGCCGTGGCAATTCTGATAAAACTCTCTTTATAAAGAAGAAAAGACAAGACATTATACTTGTGCAAGTCTATGTAGATGATATTATCTTTGGATCCACAAATGAAGAAATGTGTGAAGACTTTGTGAAAACCATGAAAAGTGAGTTTGAGATGTCAATGTTAGGAGAAATGAATTTCTTCCTTAGACTACAAGTTAAACAACTCAATGATGGAATTGTCATAAGCTAAGAAAAATACTGCAAGGAGCTGCTTAAGAGGTTTGATATGGATCAATGCAAAGCAATCAACACTCCTATTTCAACAAACTGCCAGCTGGATCAAGATTTTGCAGGAAAATCAGTGGATCAAACCAAGTATAGGGGTTTAATTGGTTCCTTATTATACTTAACTGCCAGCAGGCCTGACATTATGTTTGTTGTGTGCTTATGTGCTAGATATCAATCTGCTCCAAAGGAATCAAACTACAATGCAGCAAAGAGAATTCTGAAATATTTGCAAGGATCTAAGGATGTTGGATTATGGTATCCTAACAATGTATCTTTAAACTTAACTGGTTTTTCAGACTGGGACTTTGCAGGTTGCAAGGTTGACAAGAAAAGCACAAGTGGGACTTGTCACATGCTTGGATCAAGCCTAATCTCTTGGCATTGTAAGAAACAGGCTTGTGTTGCTCTCTCTACAGCAGAGGCAGAATACATAGTTGCTGGAAGTTGTTGTGCTCAAACCTTATGGCTAAGGCAGCAGCTAAGTGATTTTGGAATTAAAATACCTATAAATTGTGATAATACTAGTGCCATAAATCTGTCTAAGAATCCTGTCATGCACTCAAGGACTAAACATATTGAAATTAGACATCACTTTCTAAGAGAACATATAGCTAATGGAACTTGTGATATAAAATTCATTGGTACTGAATTTCAATTAGCTAATCTATTCACGAAACCACTTGCTAAAGATAGGTTTTATTTTCTTCTAAATGAATTGGGTATCATTAGTTTAAATTGTCCTCTGCAGTGAAAATTTCAATCTGTTGTTTTATCTTTTAACATGTTTTGCCCCCTGTTTCAGAATCACAGGTGTGACTAGGAAAGGGAAAGATTTACTTTTCTCTCTCTCACTTTATCTTTGACTGCTTTTATGGTTATTAACCAGCAGGCCTATGGCATGGGTATCCTAACAGATTGGATTGTGTGTAAGTGCAACAGATTTGATTTATCAAAATAAAATCTGGTTCCAACATATTCTTGCGCATATCAACACCTGAATCTGCTGCACCACAGGAATAAAATCTGAAGCATATCAAATTGATTTTTCTGTTAATCAATAATTTCTGAAATTTGATTAAATTGATTTCCCTTTAAAATTTGTGATCTTTTGAAATCTGATTTAAAGTCTCTATATAAACCTAGCACAAATCAGTTTTTCTCTCACACCTTCTCATCTGTGCTATAAGCTGTCCAGGTTCACATTTGCTTCACTACAGGTTTCGTTTATATTTTGAGTGTTAATCTGAACTGCAATTTTTTTTTCTAGCTGGAATTGTATATTAATAAACTGATGCAGGTAACAACAGATTGAGTATGGCATCCTCATCACACAGAAAGAAGAAATCCAAAGAGCAATCCAGCAGCAACCAAGGTATTCTGGAGAAATGGTTTGCTGGAGACTCTGAAGCAATGACAAGGTTCATCCATGAGACAAGCAGAAAGCAAGTCAATGTGCCCAAAGTGCTGGAATTCTCTTGGTTGAGAGAAGAAAATCTGACTGAAGCAAAAACCTTGCTCAAGCATCAAAAGCTGAAGAACTTCTTAGAAATGACTGGAAATGTCTATCCAGACTTGGTGAAAGTTTTCTACAGCAACTTGGTTCAAGATGGCAAGAATTTGGTCTCCTATGTGAAAGGTGTGAAGCTGAAAATTACAAGAGAAATATGGAGCAATGTGGGAGGAATCAAGTACTCTGGAATGAAGGTTAGCAAAGGGAATACTGCTGGAATTCAAGGGTTCAACAAAATGCAATTTTAAAGGAGCTGTGTTAGGAATCCTACTGAACCTGTAGCTAGATTCCATTATGGAAATCTCATAATCATTCCAAGACTCCTAGCCTACATCATTGCTTGGCAGCTTACTCCAAGAGGAAGTAATCATGCAACTCTCCATGAAGAAGATTTGATTCTGCTGTACTGTATCATGAACCAACTCAAGGTAAATTGGGTGAGTACAATGGTGGAGCATATGCTCAAATCCACAAGGTTACCAGGCTATCGTTTTCCATATGCCATTTTTGTGTCAAAGCTAATTGATTATTTTGAAGTTGACACTACAAATGAGAGAAATGACACCATTAAGGCAGCTAGTGAAATAGACAACTCTACTCTCTTGAAGATGGGGTTTCAAAAGGAGGATGACAGCTGGGTATTTAGAAGGAATGCTGCAAACCGAGCTGAAAATGAAGCAGCTGATCCAGCAAATGAAGAAGAAGATAATGCTGATGGAGTGCAGCACATGGATGAATCACCAGTGCACTCTACTGGACATGAAGATGTTGCTGCTACAAGTCAAAATGCAATGGTTGCATATGAGGAACCTGAGTACAGAGCTGAACCTCTGTCCATGTTTGAAAGACAAGTGCTAAGCAGGCTGGACACACTCACATATGAGCAGAAGGCACACTATGAAATGACTTACGCCAGGTTTCAACACTTGAATGACCAACTTGAAGGAGTTCAAGTGCAGCTAGCTGAGCTCTACTACAATGACAAGTGATCCTATATCTAAGTCTTTAGCTTTTATATGTTGTTGAACAATTTGGATTTAATCTGTTTGTCTTTATTCTACACTGTTTTTTTAGTTGATTTTATTGTGGTTTGTAATAAAACTTAATACTGGATTTATAGTTTGAACTGTGATGAATGGCTTGTATGTTTTTATCCCATGCTTTATTCTATTTGATGAATCCAAAGGGGGAGAAGAACAGCTCACAGAAAGCTCATAAAAGTTTATGTACTGACTCAAGCTACATGGAGGTAGCACAAAACTCACAACTGCTCAATTCTGGTTTTATCTCTAAAAATTCTGTGCAGGTTTTGGCAGTTAGTCTAATACAGATTGTGACCATCAAACTATGCTGTGCAAAGGGGATTTGTCTCCATCAAACAGGGGGAGATTGTTGAAGATGGATGAAGCCTCTTCTCTACCTAGTGTTAGTTTGTGTTTGATGAAGAAAATAGCTAGTTTATTGTAAAGTTTGTAATAGGTTTAGATGATCTTGTATGTAGGCTTATGTATGTGTAAGGTTGCCTTTTACTACATGATCTATTCTAGATGCCTAACCAAGCCTAGAATAAGCACATGAAGTGGTTAAAAGTTTTTCCAAAAGCTTTTTAGAGTTTTCTCCTAAAATCAGGATACTGCACAAAAAATGAATCTGTTTCTCTGTAAAACAACAGGTTTATTCTTTGGTCTGCTCTAGGGTTTTTCGAAAGTTAGTTAGGGCACCAAAGGTACAACTCAGACAGTTATTTCAGTTAGCTGAGTTGGCAGTTTTCACAAAATAAATCTGTTAAGTTCAAAACTGAATCTGTTGTTTTCATAACAGTTTTTCAACTGCTTTTTGAAAAGAAGTTAGAAACTGTTTTCTATATAAAGAAAAGTCTCTCTCACATGAAAGGATGCTGAGCAATTACGTTTTTGACAGAGATCAAACAATTTCTATGTGAGAAGAAGGATTGAAAGGGTTTTTGAAAGGTTTTCCAAAGGGATTTTCAAGTGTGCTTGTTCTAGGAAACCTTTGATCTTGGTGAAGGTGCTGGTGCAGTTCTGCAGCAAATTGAACTACTGGTTTTGAGTTCTTGCATCTTCTTTTCATGTGTAATCTTTCCTTTATTCTGGTTTGTAAAGGTGTAAGTGTTAGTCACTCCTTGATAGGGTTTCTTGGAGTGCAGGGTGTGCTGAAATAGTGTTTTTCAGCATTGGTTGTATTGTTCTTGTAGTGTTCAAGAACTGCTGTGTTTGTAAATGATTGGTACTGTTTTTAGTGAATTCCACCATGGGGTAAGGTGAAACTGGATGTAGCTCTGTATGAATGAACCAGTATAAAAACTTGCGTGCCTTTTCTTCTCATCCCTGCACTCATTTCTGGTTTTGCTTAATTCTGTCAGGAACTAAATCTGTTCTTCGGAAATTGAATCTGTTAATTCTGGGTTTAAATAAAAATTGTTCTTCCTGATTTGTTAAAGCTCTCTGATCATAAACAAGGCAGTTGTATATGATGTTTTAACTGATCTGTGAACAAATAGTCTATTCATTAAAACCTGAGAAAGATTCATTCTCATTAAAACCTTGTGTTGAATGAATGTGATTGATTGCTTAGCATAGCTGTATTCTTCATACTCATAAAATCCAACTAATCTGATTCTGTTATCACCCTCTGTTGATTACAATTTTAATTTGAACAAATTCAAATTGTATTAGACTGCTCTGAAGAATCAATCTGTTTCATGTAAAAACAATCTGTTCTTTTGCCTCTGATATACTGAAAATTGTGTGTTCTTGCGAAAATTTTATAAGCTCAATTCACCCCTCCCCTCTTGAACTTAGACTCTAATAGACCCAACAAGTTCTTGTTCATAGAACCTTGATCCAATTCTATGATAAAGTGTCTATCTCATAACCAACTCAAGATGATTCCTAAGAATGTCAAGAATCATTCTAATTGTGCTAGTGGAATCAGATCAGGTTGGAAAAGGCCAAAGGGTCTTGGGCTGAGGAAGTTCCCCGTATAGTGTGGGCATATCATACCACTGAGCAATCGGGAACCCATGAAACCCCGTTTAGCTTAGTGTATGGATGCGATGCGATGATTCCAGTCGAAATCCAGGAAAGTTCGCCGAGATTCCAGAACTTCGTGGCGGAAGACTCGAACGAAGAAAGGAGAATGAACTTGGATTTGTTGGACGAGGTCAGGGAGGAAGCGCAAGTGAAGGTCGAGGCAGTAAAGAGAAGAGTTGAGCGTAAGTACAACTCTAAGAGAAAGCCGAGGCGGTTCAGAGATGGCGACCTGGTGATGAGGAAGGCTCACCAGTACGAGATGGAGAACAAATTATCACCCAAGTGGACAGGACCGTTCAGAATAACCGAAGCACTCGGGAACGGTGCCTACCGCTTGGAGATGCTGGAAGGAGGGGCGATTCCTCGCACTTGGAACGCCACCCATCTCAAGTTTTACTACAGTTAAGGCATTGTAAGTAGCAATTAACTCGAACAATTTAAGATGTATCAGTTTAAACAATTTTTCAAGGGGGCACTCTTTTTTCCCTAAGGAGGGTTTTTAATAAGGCCACCCAATAAAGAAGGTTTCGAAGTTTATCGAAGTTTCTCAGTTATTAAGTTTGCATGCTCATCGTTTTCTGAGTTTTCGGAAAGAGACTTTATCGCCTTTGTGTAGTTTTAAAATAATGGTGAATCCAAATCGCATGCATCCAGTACAAAGTTTTCGAAGTATGAAGTTTTAAACCCTAATCGCCACCTGGCGATCAGAGGTGCCAGATAAAGTTTTTTAAGTCCTCACCGCCGCCCAGCGATCAGAGGCACAAGTATAAAATTCTCTGACCGTCATCCGGCGAGAAAGAGATCAAAAGACCTCCTCGCCTCGAGCGAGTGTAGGCGAGAAAGAGATCAAAAAGACCTCCTTGCCTCGAGCGAGTGTAGGCGAGAAAGAGATCAAAGACCTCCTTGCCTCGAGCGAGCGTAGGCGAGAAAGAGATCGAAGACCTCCTTGCCTCGAGCGAGTGTAGGCGAGAAAGAGATCAAAAAGACCTCCTTGCCTCGAGCGAGTGTAGGCGAAAAAGAGATCAAAGACCTCCTTGCCTCGAGTGAGCGTAGGCGAGAAAGAGATCGAAGACCTCCTTGCCTCGAGCGAGCGTAGGCGAGAAAGAGATCAAAGACCTCCTCGCCTCGAGCGAGTGTAGGCGAGAAAGAGATCAAAAAGACCTCTTCGCCTCGAGCAAGTGTAGGCGAGAAAAGATCAAAGCCCTCCTCGCCCTGAGCGAGTATAGGCAAGAGCAGAGCGCAAGACCTCTTTGCGTAAGCAAATTGAGGGAAGATGAAAGCCCTCGATGTACCCAGGGGGGGAGGAGATGTAACCCCTAGGCAAGTCGAGGTATTAGGAAAAGTCCTTCTCACCCCCGAGTGAGTTCAGGCAAGATGAAGCTGAAAAGTCAGGGGTGTTAATAATCTTAAGTATGGGAAAGGAGGGTTGGAGAAAAACTCCTTTCCCCTTGAGTGAGACGCCAATATTGACCGAGTAAGACCAGTTAAATTGGAAGTTAAAGGATGGTCGGGGAAGGTTCGCAGAGGACACCTCACCACCTAAATCATTGTCCTAAAACTCAGGGAGGTAGAGAAGGATCCGAAAGGCGGCTCTACCCCTAGATGAGGGGACCATGATTTAAGTTATCTCAGGTTAAGGACTCGGGAAGGTTAGGGGGAGATCCACAAGGCAGCTCTCCTTCCATATGAGCAAAGATGAAGTCATGTGATGACCCCGCAAGGGACATTTCTAGTTAAAGAAAAACGGCATCGCCGAAAACCCATGACTTGGGATTGAAATAGAAAGAGCATTACGCGGCGAGAGCCAGATCAACGAAGCTTTGGGCGATAACGTAGAAATACGCTCGTCCTTTGGCAGATCGGGCAAATGAGATTGCAGATACTGAGATCGACCTACGCCCTTATTGCCAAGTAAGTGATTTCGCGTTAAACGTTATTGCTACAGATTAACCGTCTGTTAAAGTTAAGTTGATTTCCAGAGAATTAAGCGTCAGTTTGTGCTAAGTTAATCGGGCTGAGTAAAAGCCAGGCAGTCAAGCCAGTTGATCACACAACAGATAAACTAGAAGACCATATATATATACACACATGAATATCAGACAGTTTGAGCAGAACAAAAGTCATTACATAGAAATCAAAGTTAAATACAAGATTCAAGGTGATAGAATTGAAGTGGCAGATGGGGGCAGTTAAGTTGGACGCATGATTTTGCCATCCACCACTTCATTGTACACTGAAAATTCAGAGAGGTTGAGATCGGGGAATTTGCAAGCAAACTGCTCCAAAGCCGGAAGTAAGAACTGGGCAGCCTCAAGCTGAAGCTCGTTGATCTTTTCCTTGAACCCGTTGTTCTCTTCACGAACCCGGGTGATTTCAAGTTGAAGCTCGTCGACCTTTTGCGTGAACCCGCTGTTCTCCTCACGAACTCGGGCAAGCTCGGTAGCTGTCTCACTCAAATCTTTGGTTGCCTTATCCCGATCTTGCTCGACCTTGCCCAAAAGAGTTTCCCGTTCGGTCGACCTCTTCTCCAGTTTGGACATTTGCTCTGCGTCAGACCTTCGGGCCTCCTCCAGCTCCGCAATTCGCTTCCTCATAGGAACGATTTTGCTCTCCAGCTCAACGGCGTCCTGAAGCTTGTCGTGCAGCTTCTTGCGCAGTTCTTTCTTGTCCTTACGCAAGCTTCGGAGCTCTTCGTTGAGGGTGTTTTCGACCCGCAAGAACTCTAGGCCTTGTAGCATCATGTCGCATCTGATTTTCTCAGCCTCGGCTTTCGCGGTGCTTGCGACCTCTTGATGGATGCGGCAATCGAGCTCAAGTTTCTCCAAGGAGCCTTTTAGCCCTTCGGCGACGATTTGAGGAAGGCATTCGTCGACCATGGCGTGTAGGTGCACGTTAAAAGATTTCAAGGCCTCTTGGAGGGAAGCTGGGAGGCCCGGTGCTGGAGGAGGAGGTGGGGATTGGTGCTCACCACCACCCTCACAAGGTTGGATGGTGGGGGCAGCCTCGAGGCGTGGTGGCGAGGATGGTAGTTCTGTTGCTGCCTGGGATAAAGCTTGTGTATCGGCGAGCTGTTCAGGCGCAACTTCAACAGCCGAGGTGTTGGAGGCGAGAACGTCCCCAGCGGACTCGAAGGGCGTGGAGGCGCTGGGGGGATTCTCAACGTAGTTAGGAGCGGCGACCTCAGCTGCTGGTAGCTCGGTTGCAACTCCTTTTTCCTCTTGCAGATCAGCCCGTCCTCGGTGCTCTCATCTGCTTCGTCGTCTGATACAACCCTGGGGGCCTTCCTCTTAGCCCTTTTGGGTCGTAGTTTCTTTCGCTCAGGGGTGGGGAGAGCAACAGCGTTGGACGGGCCAACTGGTGGAGACTGGCCTTGGGCGGCGGTGATCTCCGCGACGGAGTTTGGGAGCCCGCCGCAAGGTTGTGGTGCTTGGCTATAGAGCGTAGCTCAGCCATCCTATCCTTCCCCAGCATCATATTTGCATAAAGAGGCCAACAGTTACCAGCCAGCAGAAAGATTCGGCAGTTAATAATGCACAGGAAGATAAGCAGTGTAAGACAATGCATGAGAAAAGTTAAAACCATACGCAAATCAGAACAGCGACATCAAAGTAAAGACAGGGTGATGCAAGTGTAAACTAGGGGAACTCAAGGACTTAAGGACAAACCTATGTGAACATCCAGCTGGCCTTCGAGAAACTCGTAGGCGATGATGGAGGAAGTAGGCAGAGTCACGTTGGAAGAGGCAACTGTTTTCCAGAAGTTGCACAAGTCCTTGTCGAGCTCCCCCATTTTTTCTGGCTCCTTGGCCTTCCTGAAGCTCGATTCTTTCTTTCCCTTGTTCACCCAATACAAGGGGAACCCGTCGAGGAGGGAGGGGTCTCGGTCGTTGCAGCGAACGCACACGAATTTCCCCTTCCAGTCCTTATAAGATTGCTGGAAGATGGAAAGGATAGACCTCCCAGCGACCCCGTTGAGGCTAACCCATAGACGATCGCCCGGGTTCTTGGCCTCGAACAGGTAGAGGAACACGTCCACTGAAGCCGGATGTCCCAAGTGTGCGCAAATGATTTGGTAGGCCCGGACGAATGCCCAGCTATTGGGATGAAGCTGGGCAGGGGCTATATTCAGCTCAGTCAGGAGCTCCCTCTCGAAGCGGGTGAAGGGGAATTGGAGTTTGACTTTCTTGAACATTGTAGCGTAGATGAAGCAGAAGGGGCCGCCGTCGCTCCCTGGTCATCGGTGCAAATCGGCTCTCCAGGAGGACAAGGATGCACAGATACCTTGTCATCGTGTTCCTTGCTGAAAGAAAGGTGAGTTTGGTCACCTTTCTTGAGACGGAGGATATCGCGGTCAGAGTTGATGGATGAAGTCTCACCCAGTAGGGTTGCGAAGGCCCAAGGATATAGTTGCTTGTAGTTGGGAAGGGGCTTCACAGCAGTGCTGGTGTGAGGTGGGTTTGGCTGCGCTGGGTAGGGTCGAGAAGGCGCGGATCTCACGACCTGGCTCGAAGGGACGTTAGGGTCCCTTGGGGGGTCACGGGAGGAGGAAGGGTTTGCCCTACGGGTGTTCGCCGGAGGGTTGCGAGGAGATGGAGGAGGGTTTGGTGTAATTTTGGAGCGAGCCATCGAAGAAGCTGCAAGAAGACGAAAAAGGGAAGATATGAGAGTTCGTAAGCAGAGAGACTCGACAGAAGAGAGGGAGATAGAAGAACAAGGGGGGGCTCGCAGAGAAAAGGTTTAGAAACCCTAAACGCAGAACAGAAAAAGCAAAACAGAGAAAACATCCCACAACGTATGCACCAGACAGTTAATGGATGATGCAAACCGATTAAAATGCAACAAATATCAGTGGGAGTGACAAAAAAGTTACCTTTTGATGATCAAAAAAGTGTTTGGCAAGATGGAGATCGAGGAAGTCGAAGCGCTCCATGAGGTGTTTCGATAGTTTGGAATAAGGAAGAAGATAATGAAACAGTGAAGTGGCGCGAAGTGTTTAAGGGTTTTGAAGAATCCCGAACATTGCGAGAAGCGCAAGCAGCACAGAATTATGGTCGTTGATACGTCCACGTGTCGAGCGATTGAAGGGGGTTGGTGAAGTGTCAAATCGATGAACAGAATGAGCGCCAACGCGCAAGGCCACGTAGGTCGCCGAAAATTTAACTGTATAGCCTTTTCGCTGAACAAGTCGCAGCTGAAGACTGGGGGGCTTGTGTACCGGCCAGGTCATCGGTTGTGATGACGTGCCTGGCACGTGACTGTGTGGGGCGTGCTCAGCAGAACACGTGGACATGTGAGAAACGAATGATTCAGGAGTGAGCATAGTCGCTGATTCATGGAACTGGCGTTCTATAGTGAACATGGTCGGTTGTCGCCGGGTTTGTGTGTCATCGACGTGTCAGATAATGGGAGATCAGGTGGTATGACGTCGCCGCGAGGAGCACACCGCCGGATCTCCCAGTACACTCAGTTGAAGCTGCTGGAGGCTCAGAAGAGTAAGTTCAAGCGTATAATTTCAGTAAGATGATTGTTGCGCCAGCATAGGGCGTGAAGGTCGTGTGGTTTGAAGGGAACAGCTTGCCCGTCAGCGACAGGATTCCCAGAGTGGACATTCGTTGGTGGCAAGGTTTCCTCAGCTAGAACATGCATGGCGCAGCGATAAGGAAGGTGCCACTAGCGACAAGCGATATCACAGAGATGGTGCACTTTGCTGCACCCGATACTCGCCTTGTCAGGTGGTGTTCTAGAGCATATTGCATGCTAGCTTACTCCTTGAGTAGAGGACTTAGCCACGTGACTGGTTACTACACAGAAATAACGCTCAAGTTACCTCAACCCAGATGATGACACGTGTAGGGTTGGATGCTACCTGTTATCCCAACCCAGATGATATCACGTGTAGGGTTGGATGCAATAGAGAAATGACGCTCGGGTTATCCTAGCTCAGATGATGACACGTGTAGGGTTGGGTACTACCTGCGACCCCAACCCAGATGGTGACACGTGCAGGGTTGGATGCGAGCCACGCGTCCAAAGCGTAACTGCCCTGAGAGAGGAAAAACCTAGCTATAAAGGTAAACTTAACAGAATTTGCAGAGGTACATTTTTCATTACGACTCATTGCTAGGGTTGTGTGCACTTTAGTACGGTTCTGCAAAGTATATTTTCTCTGAGTTTTTGGGTGTTCTTGTTACTGACTTGAGCGTCGGAGCGCCACCGGCCGCAGAGGCGCCATCTTGTGTTTTCAGGTTCCCAGAGAGACCTTCTGTAGTGTGGACTTGAAGGGCACGTGGTGTCAAGCTGGTGAGGAGGATCGTGACGAGGCAACGCCCTTGCGCAAGGTCAACCGGCAGGATCAGGAATGAAAAAACAGAATTGAGAAACTTCAAAAGACACAATAGAATTGATGTTTCAAGAACTTGTATAGATATAAAATACAAGTAAGAACTCAAATCTAAAAATAAAAAGGCACCAAAGGATCAAGAAAACAAACACATAAAACTGCACTCAAAACAAAATCAAGAAACCAAAATTATCAACAAAAGGACTACATAGAATTGATAACATTTTTTAGAGAAACATGACTTTGACAAAACTTATAAGGATTCAAAAATCAAAATGACAAAAACACAATGTAATAAGAAAAAGAAAACAGAAAAATATAATAAAAAATAAACCTAGAACAGAAAGGTAACAACAAGAATGTAAAGTTCTTGAATTAAAAGTGCCAAAACAACTCAAACACACATAAGAACAAACCTAAGACCATGATACCACATGATATGATATCAAAAACATGATATGGATATGATATGAACATGTTATGGATTCAACAAGAGTTGGAATATGATTAGGCACTTTTTAAGAATTGGATCGATGTTCTTAACATTCAAGAACTCACCAAAACACAAGTAACCAAGCCAAACTCATATAGAAACCCATAATATGGCATATGAATTGATTAAAACAAGAGAGAACATAAATGAACCGATTAAAACACAAGGAAACACAACCAAAGCCACAAGAACAACAAACTAGAAGAAACTACCGAAAAAAAACACAAAACAAGCAAGTTCTACCGATTGAAATAACTAGAAACATTAAAGACATGTTTTAGAGTTTGTTTTGTTATGGAAATGGATGAAGAAGATGAAAATAACTAGGAAAGTTATGTGGTTGTAGCTCTTGGAGATGTGCACGCCACTTGAAGGATGAACAGCTTTAAGATGAGTGTAGTTGCCGCCACTTGAGAGTCCAAGAATGCACTCAAGATAAGACTAGAAGAGAAGAAGACACAAGTCTCTCTCAATTCACTCACCAATTTGGGAGAGGTTCTTTACTCACAAAATCATTTCTTATTATTTCAAAGACCTAAGCACCCCTTTTATAATAGAGAGGGTTGCTCACAAAGTACAAGAGAAGCTTACAAGAGAAGCTTTTGAAAAGTCACCTTCCAACTCCTTCTATTCTAGCACCTAAAGGAGTGTGAAGAGACAACTTTCTAGTTTCTTCCTAAAAACTAACGCCTAAGGTACTTACAAAAGAGGTGTCTTTTTGGTTTCCCACTTAGTAGCTTCCTAAACACTACTCCTATATGTTTTACAAATTTATACAAAAGAAATTACAAAGAAAGATATTAATTGTAGCCCATTCTTGAATTCTTGTTGGCTTTGGGCTTGATCCTCTCTTTATTTAATTCTTCTTTAATTTTTTAGAAGACTAGAAGGAAGAACTTTAAATGTTTGGGTGGATGACCTCTTCCTCCATTAGTAAAATCCTCTTCTTTTTTATCTTCATCAGTTATGGTCAAGATGAACCAAGGGGACGCATTTTACTAGAGTTATGGTCAAGATTAACCAAGAGGATGCATTTTACATGCCATAAACTCTAGTATAGAGTTGCATTTTATTTCTTGTCAAAAATTAGCATAAGAACTTTATTTGTAATTTTTCTTAGAATTAATTTTGGCACCTAAAACACCAACCTAGGTAAACTTAGAGTTTTTAAAAACCTCTAAATTTACCTAGGCCGGTCTAGAAAGCCCATGGAGGGGGTGAGCATACAAACTAGACACACCCCTCCCCATGTGCTCATTTAGGCTCCACTTTTGGGAGGGAATGCATTTGAATTTCCCTCCACTTTCTTTTGAATTTCCAACCCTCTAAAAACTTTGAATAAGAGGGCTTGGCTCATGTATTTGCAAGATTAATATACTTAGTGAATTGCTGCCAAATTGTGCCAATTTCACTTCTTGCCCAAAAACCTCTTAGGTTAGGCTATTGATCTTCACAAATCCCCTTTTCCAAGTAGAGTTGGCCTCACCACTCTCAATCCCTACCTTTCATGCTCCTTCAAGATCACCATCACTCTTAGGAGGACCTTGCTTCGTCTTCAATCTATGATGCTTACGCCATTCACCAACAAAACTCCAAAATCATGAAGGCACTTCTCCATCATTTGATATCTAGAGCCATGGTCTTCAAGAGATAAATGCCTTATTTCGTTTTAAATTTTTGTGTTCATTCAAATCTGTGTTGTTCTTCATGAATTTTTTATTGTCTTGTTGTTTTTGAGTTTAATTTTTTGTTAGATGTTGTTTTGGTTCAATCCAATCGGTGCATTCATGTTCAATTTGTTCTTGAGCTTCTATTTTGCAAATTTTGTGTAGGATCCATATAGATTTATGTTGCTGTTCTGTTTTTTGTTTATTTGATACTTTATTGAAATTCTAATCGGTTCATATTGTGTGTTTTGAGTCATTTTGATTTTTGAATCCAATTGTGTTTTGTCTAGTCATGTTTCTCTTAAATTGTCATCAATTCCATGTAGTGCTGTTTTTGATAATTTTGGTTTCTTGATTTGATTTGAGTTCAGTTTAATCCGAGTTTGTTTGATCCTTTGGTGCATTTTTCTTTTTAGATTTGAGTTCATATTTGTGTATTAGATCCATACAAATTCATATACATCAATTCCATTGTGTTCTTGAAGTTTCTTCAAACTGTTTTTAATTCCAGAACTAGGATCACTCTGTTTTCAATCCTGTGCTGGCTGATTTTACTTATCAAATTAAAATCCGGTGAAGAAAAATTATAAAACTCTGGACTTACACAGATTGATGTGTTATAAAAACAAGAAAAAAAAGAATCAAATCAAAAGACAAAATAGAAAAAAAATGATAAATCAAAAAATAAAAGTGTACATCCTGGCGGCAAAATTGACGGTAATTTGACAATATATTTGAAAAATTTATCACAATTATTTGGTGCATTGTTTTGGTGTGATTCCATAACCAAAATTTTTCTAAGATCTTGAATTGTTTGTGGTTCAAATTTCAGATTCAAATTTCAAATAGCCAGCTCAGCATAAATTTTCTAAGTCACGCTTTCTATGCCTAAAATTTCCAGTTGTACTGTTTTGTTTTTTTTAATCAATTCTAGTGCCATTCCATAGGTTCAATTTGTGTGCCACCTTTTATTGAGTGCTTATTTGATTTCTTGTCAAATTTATTCAACATTCTTTCAAGTTGTGTCATACAAATTACTCCATTTGTTGTTGTCTGATTCTAAATTTGAATTATACTTTGCTTTAATTTGTTGACCTCTAATTGTTGGTGAAAGAATTTCAAAGTGGTGCTTGTTAAGTTGGAATTAACCTTTGTGGTGATTCCATCCCTACTTAATAGGTATTGTTTTGGAGATTTTAATTGACTAACCTTAAGAGGTTAAGGCAAGGAGCTGCAGCAAATAGGAATACAAGCACATACAAATTGTGGAATGAAACAAGAAAGAGTAACAAAAGCCAAGGATTGCATAGTTTAGGAAATCTGAATTTTATTTTGTAATTCAATTTCTCTTGTATTTCCTTTGAATTGTAATTACATTTAACTTTGATTAATTAGTGGAATAATTACGTATTAGATGGTGAGTGTGTCTTCAATGGCTCTAAGTGTCTAGAAGCCTCACCTTAGGATTCGTCTAGTTTAAAGCATTTTAGTTAGTAATCTTTAATTTATGCTTAGTTAATTGTTTTGCTTTAATTACTTGTTTGTATTGTTTAATTGCTTTGCAATTTTCTTTCTTGCATACACAAGTGTTTTCATTCTTAATTGTGATCTAAGTAAATTACTTAGAAAAAGATTTGTGAAAAGTCTTGAGGGATAGATTTTGGCAAGGAAAGACTTGGTACTTAAGAGATCCTAGTGATTCACCTCTCTTTCCTGGAAAGCTACCTTCATTACTCTCCTTGTCTTTTTTGGGATAAATTACTTTTAACACAAAACTTTAACCATGTCTTCTCATTCTCCTCATTCTAATGAAAGTGAGGGAACATCTATCAAATCTCTTTTGGAAAAAATAGCACAAGATGTGCAAGCACTTTCATATAGACAATTGAAACATGAGACCCAACTCAAAGAAGGGGATGCCCAATTTTCTTTGATACAAGATGAGTGGAAAATGGTTAAAGAAATATATGAATACAACAAATCAAAAAGAAGTTCGCATGCATCTAGCTCTAGGGTAGATAATTCTTTTGGGAAACAAAGCTTTAGAATTAATGAATATGATCAACCATCCCCTAGGAGAGCTAGAAAAGAAAGACAAGAAAACCCAAAGGAGGTTAGGGTAAAGCTACCTCATTTCTATGGAAAAGAAAATGTTGAAACATATCTAGATTGGGAAATGAAGGTAGAATAATTGTTTGTTTTCCATAGAGTAAGTAAGGAAATAAAGGTACCTTTAGCCACCTTAAGTTTTCAAAAAAATGCTATGTATTGGTGGACTGCCCTTGAGAGAGAAAGGCGCCTTCATAAGGACCCTCCCATTACATATTGGAATGACCTTAGGGGAGCCTTAAGACGCCGCCATATTCCCTCCTACTACAATAGGAATTCAATGGACAAACTCCAAGGACTTCATCAAAAAAATCTAAGTGTAGAAGAATATTGGCAAAAAATGGTGTTATATATAAAAAGGGCAGGGATTAACGAAGACAACCATACCACCATATCTAGGTTTTTAAGTGGTCTCAAACTTGAGATAAGAAACAAAGTTGAACTTTTACCTTATAGAGATTTAAATGACTTGCTTCTTAGCATTAAAGTTGAAAAACAAATTTTGAGGAAACAATCAAGGTAAAAACAAAGTTCATACTCTGTATCTTATGACAAGGATGAGTTCCAAAGAGGGGAAGAACATATAAAAGAAACATCTCTAGAACTTTCCCAAAACCTATCTGAGCATATCTCACACGATCAAGCTAGAAAAGTTCAAAGTTTAGAATGTCTTGGTAAGGGTCATTTAGCATCTCATTGTTCCAATGAAAGATCTATGATCTTAAGGAACAAAGATAACAATAGTAGCCAAGAAAAAGAAACTAGTGAGAGTGAAGAACATGAGAAAAAAAAAAAAGAAATAGAAAAGTCAAGTGAGGGGTTGTTTGAAAAAGAAGAAGAGGAATCTAGAAAGAATGAGGAATATCTTAGAACACCCCTTACAAGCAAAGTGAAAAAAGAATCCTTAAAGGGGGATTGCATAGATAAATATGTAGTAGATTATTTTGAGCATGTGCTAAGATATCACCAACAAGTGAAGGAAAAGTTATCTATAGGCAACTACAAAGATAAATTTTTATATGAGGTAGTGCCTAAAGAAACTTGTCATGTCTTATTGAGACGACCATTGCAAAGTGTTAAAATTTTCATGCTCAATGGTCGTACCAACGAGACTACCTTCACACATAAAAAAGAAATTCTCCATGAAGGAGAACTCATGGGCCAATTTAGAGTTGATAAAACTCTAGAGCTTTTAAAATGAAAATTCTTTTGGTCACCCATGAGAAAAGATGTTCAAAGACATTACCCTATATGCATTTCTTATTTTAAAACTAACTTTAAGGCAATGTCTCATGAACTCCATGCTCCTTCACCCTTTGCAAGTGCTCCATGGAAGACATAAGCATAGATTTTATATTAGAACTTCCTAGGACAACAAAAGGTTTTGATTCCATTTTTATGGTAATGGATAGGCTCTTCTTTAGAGAAGTGGTAAGACTTCCTGGTTTATCTCCAACCATAGTGTTAGAGAGAGATCCAAAATTTGAAAACCATTTTTTGAGGGTTCTTTTGGAAAAACTTGGAACTAAGTTGAACTCTTCAAATTCTTATCATCCTCAAACGAATGGTCAAAATGAAGTTGAAAATATAACTCTTTCTACTATGCCTCGAGTAATCATGAGAGATAATCACAACTCTAGGGATGATTATGCCAACAATAAAGTAGTTCACAAGACTACTAATATTTCTTCATTGAAGTTGTATATGGGTTTGATCCTCTTACTCCTTTAGATTTATTACCCCTTCCTAATCCACATACCTTTGTGCATAAGGAAGGATCTACAAAAGCTGAATTTGTTAAAAAAATGCATGAGAGGATTCAAGA